>NC_053159.1:147041252-147228752 GCF_016835505.1 Polypterus senegalus | reverse complement strand
TTATGAATATGCTTGTATGTATCACATGCTTCATATTTTTTTGCTGCCTTCTCAATTGTGTAATTCGGTTTTTGTTCAGCACTCTTTGGAACTGTTGCTTTTGTCTGTGCACTGCGTCATTTCACGTGAGCCGCCGGGTACATGCATCGAAGGTTCCCAGCTGTGCTGGTGCCATCTCGCGATGTCCACAGCTGTATTTAATGTTAGCTAAGACCCGGCACTTAAAAGTTTCTCTCGCAGTTTCGCCGAGTTTGTGCCAAACACCACCCTGACCATCTCATCTTCCTCTGCATAAGCACAGTCCTTCACCCGTGAATATTTAGCGGCAGTATTTCTATTGGATTGCCGCTGATGGATGGCCTTATATGGGCAGGCACTAAATTACGTGGGAGGTGTAACTCCGCCTCCCACGGGCATCGAGCAGAAGTCTATTATAGTATATGGCCGAAAAAATAGGTTCCAGTTATGACCATTACGCGTAGAATTTCGAAATGAAACCTGCCCAACTTTTGTAAATAAGCTGTAAGGAATGAGCCTGCCAAATTTCAGCCTTCTACCTACACGGGAAGTTGGAGAATTAGTGATGAGTCAGTGAGTCAGTGAGTGAGTCAGTGAGTCAGTGAGTCAGTGAGGGCTTTGCCTTTTATTAGTATAGATCTACAATCAGATCTTGCCAATTAAAGAAGAATCATATCCTTGTACAACCGGTTAAGGTTTGCAAAGTGAGAAGAAATGTTCTGCCATATCCCACTGCCACGAGTAGACAGCTAAACTATGAATGAAGGTTGTGTCTAGCGATGATTGGTTGAAGGGCATGAGGCAAGCATATGAGTGGGGAGTTGGCATCTAATCTACGATGCTTCCCTGGCCCAAGGAATGCAGGAAGGAGGAGCAAGAATAGAATAATTATGAGGTTTTCCAGAAGCCCAAGGTATCTCATTCCCATCCAGAAACATAGCTGCTTTAAAGATTGATCAGCTCATTAGTGCAATGTAAGACTGAATCGGCCATCTGACCCTCTAGGCACATTGGCTGCCTAGACTTCTAGCATAAAAAAAGCTGCTCTCCCTCCAGGTTGTCATGTTAGCAGTTGTCACATTCAGGTTTGCTTTGTTTCTTCAATTCACACATTAAGAACAACTGTTTGAAAATGTTGTTCTGTACTGAGATTTGATCCTGCTTTTCTGCTTGCTTTGGACTGTTTTTTTTAATAAACCACCTGTGGTCTACAATTGGTCAAAGGGAGGATGGATTTTTATCCATGGACATAGTCAACCCTAGTTCATCCTGACAGTTACTACTGCAGGAGCTGCAGACCGCAGATGCAACTCTGCAATAGGCTAGGAAGTGTGACTTAAACTACACTTAACAGAATAAGAGTCACAGTTTTGGTTCTGTATATAAAAGTACTGAAACAAGGATAGGTTCACAATCAGACTCTTCCACAACAAAACAGGTTTATTAAAGATGGCTGTTAGTAAGTGTGGATGTGGGTCATGAGTGATGGACTGAAGCTCCGTCCATGGTTGTTTCATCCATTTAACCAATGGGGTCTGTCTCCTCACAACTCAGTACTGCCAAAAGTGGGATAAAAAAATGAGTGGATTATGGGGGAGACCCATTTACTTAACAGGGATAACAAGGCTTTTAAAATTATGCTTTAGGCTATTGCTATAGCAAATCATTTTCAGTTTTAACATCAAAATCTCAAAATATTTCTAAATGTTAATCTGTAATCTGTTAAAATTCTCTTGATACTTATGTCATCCACTCCTAAAAGATCATATGATTGTTTGCATAAAAAATATTTACTGCCTTAAATTGTCCATTGTGCGCATGTCAGCTAGCCATAGAAAAATGCTGAATAATTTGACTAGACATAATTTTGTTAATATAAAAAATAAATAAGCTGTTAATATTAAACTGGCAGTAATAGTACATGACATAAAAGAGCAGATACAGCAGTGTGTAGTGTAATTATAGGTTGGACAACTCACCGGTGCAGCTCCAGCCATCTTCAGCCACTTGAAGGCCATCATCGCAATAGCAAAATGTTCCATTTCTGGTGATGACACATCCAAACTGACATCTTAATTGTTGACATTTTGGCGCAAATTCTGAAAAAAAAATTTAAATATGGATTTGTGTTTGCTTTTATAACATTAATACACACTTTCACATAGCATTACAGTATCAATTTGTCTCCACAGCTCTCTGCTGTAAATCTGAAGACCCCCTACAGGCACTTTATTGATCAGCCAACACTAGGCACCCTGAGTTTAAATTGAAATATGATTTATTAAAATATTTACGTGGAAAATAAGCCCTTGAGATGTACAATTTCATTTTGAAGGAGATTATCTTTTTCTCTCAAGGAACAACCTCTCACCTCATCGCCAGTCATAATAAAGCCCTTCACTTTTTTTCTTTTTGAGGTGTTTGGACCAAAGCCATGAACCTAAATTTTGTCAGATTTAATTATCACATAAGTAAGGAATCCCACAAGGGGTAGCTTTATGTTATACTGAAAGGAAAACAGATATGCATTAAACCCTGCCATATAAAATATTTTGGAAAATTACTCTGTTAAATAACATACATGCAAAGTAAGTGGAATACGCCACATAACAGTCTGGTTAACATGTAGATGAAATAATATATATTTCTCCCACAAGTAGCAGATTGCCACATTACTTGAATATAAGCTAATTCAATGCTCGGTGGCTTTTGTATTAAACATCATTCAGCTACATAAAAAAGACAGGACTGCACGTGTAATTTTACTGAAACATACTTAAAACAAATTTGTTCTCGATTTTTATAGCCTTTATAAATATTTTAAAGAGCATCAAAATGTGATTATGGCATATTTAAGTCTAGGATTCAGTAATGTCAGAAAAGGCAGATTCAACTTTTAAAACAAGAGATTTTATTTCATGAACTTATGCTCCAGACTCAGAGTTGAACCTGTACTTAACAATGTAACAGCTTGAATTAAACAATGCCTACAGCTCTATAAAACTTGTCTTCTCCTTGAACTGTAAAACAGGGAAGACAGTAAGGGAATAAAAACAACTCTTGTTCACATACTATAACCCTGCTGGTCTACCCTAAAAAACACTCAATGGGACTCCAGGGGCTATGATTCATTGGCAGAGTTCAGGGCTGTGCCCTCATCTTTGACTGACAGAAGCTCAGAAACTTCTAGTAAACTGATGGACTGTAAGATCGACCGATGGTCACAAGAAATTCTTAGAATAGTAATGAGGTTGATGAAATTATTGCATAGGCTCACAATCACACATCTGCCTCTGATTGTGGAATTCTACAGTCTACACCAGGATGGTAAGAGAACAGTCTTGCAACAGTGGCTAATGTTATTTGTAATGTAAATACTCATTTAATATCAGGAGCTGCTTATCCCATTTTGGGTTGAAGAATTTCGTCTGTATTACAGTAGCAGGGAGCACAAAGCATATTCTGGATGGGAGATAAAGATAAAGACACAAGATGATTTGCAGAGTTTGTTTGCATATTAATTTGCCAATGTACGGTTTTCTATTTACTGTCAATATGAAGTAGAAACCTTTGGAAAGAATGTAGTGTGTACATGTTTTACTACTCACAACACAATCTGTCATTAGACTAGACAGGTTTTTATATGGTACAATTTGGTTCCATTTTAGATTATATTAATCGATAGTCCTACTGTAAATTGAGCTGCAGGAATTAATGTTTATGGGATGAAATCAACCAGTACAGTAAATTCAAAGATCCCCACTGATGTTACTAAATGATGGGGACCTTCAGTCCATATGATTTATGTTAACTAGATTGACATTACAGTTAGACATCTCTCATAACTCTCATTTTATACATTGCCTGTTTCACATTTACTGTTATACAACATTGAATCATAAATCATTTGTTTTCGCTTTTTTGACACTGATCAACAGAAAAAAGACTAATCAAAACCAAGCTTTGTAAAATGTTCTAAATTAATTACAGACATAGTACATAAAATACTTGATCACTTAAGTATTAACTCCTTTAATATGTACACCTAAACCATCACTGGTGCAAGCAATTAATTTTGAAAGTCGTATAAGTAGTTAAATGGAGATCACCCATGTGTAGCCAAGGCGATTTAATTGATTGTAGTATGAATGCACCTTAACTACAGAGTCAGTATCATGGCCTAACACAGTGGTTCCTAAACGGTGGTACACGTACCACTGGTGGTACGCGTAGTCTTTTCAGGTGGTACGCATCGCGGTCCCTGAAATTTAATTTATCTGTGCAAAACTCTTTATGACAAGCCTATTGTGAGCAGAAACCAATGAAACTGTTTAAATACAATAATGTGTGGATTCCCAAATTTAGTGTGGTGTGAAATTTCGTCATCTGAATAAATAAAACCTATTATTCGAATCAGTATTTAGTTCATTTAACGCTACCATAATTCTGTTTCGTGGAAATCAACTTCTACTTCTTCACTGTTTGAGCTTTTGGTCACTAGATGAAAGCACAACGCCGACACTATTTAGTCTTCGGTAACTCTGCCTCACAGAAACCGCTCACGTTTGTTGTTGTATGTGCACTGCCGCTGTATCGCATCGTAGTCACTAAATCTAACCACAAAGCCGATACCATTTCGTCTTCGGTAACTGCGTCACATACAGGCCGAAGGCAGGATTTAGTTCTGGAACGGAATTTATCAATTTATGTACATGCAGAAATTTTTTCATTAATTTTATGCATAATTTCTTCCAATTCTTTAACTTTTATTCAGATTTCATGTCAGTTTAGACCCAAACTCCCCCCCTTACAGCTCTCCCTCCCTTTCAACAAGGTGCGGGTGGTACACAATGCAACTTACTTAACCTCAGGTGGTACTTGACGTCTAAAGGTTTGGGAACCCCTGGCCTAACATACACAATAAAGACAAATGAACACTCAGAAATGGTGATTGAAATGCACAAGTCAGAGGATGGTGACGAAAAAATGTCCAAGTCATGGAATATCCCTTGGAGTCCACTTAAACCAATCATTAAAAATGGAAGGAGCATGGCACAGTTATAAATCTGCCTAGAGAAGGCCCTCTACAAAAA
Source organism: Polypterus senegalus (assembly GCF_016835505.1). Lineage (NCBI taxonomy): Eukaryota > Metazoa > Chordata > Cladistia > Polypteriformes > Polypteridae > Polypterus > Polypterus senegalus. Next base: position 147,223,641 of record NC_053159.1, on the reverse strand, counting down.
CAGAGAAATCATGTCAGAAGACAACTAGTGATGCCACCAAGAGACCTATGAGAACTGTGAAGCAAGCTACAGTAGACTACAACAACAACAACATTTATTTATATAGCCCTTTTTCATACAAACAGTAGCTCAAAGTGCTTTACATAATAAAGAATAGAAAAATAAAAGACACAATAAGAAAATAAAATAAATCAACATTAATTAACATCGAATAAGAGTAAGGTCCAATGGCCAGATCAATGACTAGATTGTAGGTAATGTGCATACCACAACTGATGCAAGGGCTTTACACCAGTGGCAGCTTTATAGGAGAATGGAAAACAGAAAGTCACATGACATCTTGACTAGAGGTTCCTAGAAGGCCCTGGGAGCCTTTTTAGTCTGCTGGAAGAAGTTAAATGGTCTTATGAGACCAAAAGTATGCTTTATTAGACATCAGAATAAATATAACAGGTATAATAACACTGCACATTATCAGAAATACACCATCTCCATTATGGATCACGATGGTTGCTTCATCATGCTGTGGGGATGCTTCTTGCAGCAGGCCCTAAAAGGTTTGTGAGGGTAAAACGAATGCAGAAAAATTCAGGGAAATTCTGGAGGAAAACCTGATGCAGTTGGCAAGAAACCTGATAATCGAGGACCCCAAGCATAAAGTCAAAACTGAACAGAAATGGCTTCAAAAATACAATGTTGATGTCCTGCAATAGATGAGTTTGAGTTCAGTGCTCGAATTTATCAACTGTCTCAGAATTACTTCTAGAAATTTCAGTAAAAGTCAGAGAAGGATAAAAATTTGTCCCATCACTGAGTAGGAAATTGTGAAGTATGTAATTATGAAACATTCTACACCTACTAAACAGCAACACGTAGGAATTCACATTTCAAAATAAATTATATCACAATTCTGTGGCACCCCAAAACACAAAATGGCACTCATGATGACTTAGTGTTGTCTTCTGATACATTGCTAAGGCTTCACCACAAAGATAATCTCTCTCTCTCTCTCTCTCTCTATATATATATATATATATATAAAATCCTAAGCCTAAAAGTGCAACGGTGATGTTTTTGTCACGTTTCTTGTCACACTTTAAATCGGGTTTATTTTAAAACCTACATATATATGTTTGGTATCATTGTTTTCAGAATTTATCGAACTTTAATGTGATGTTGCTAGATTTTCAGACTCTTATTCTGGTTTTAAATTCTAAACTAAAAAATATCAAGAACTTGCGTCTCGCTAGACGGCACTTTGTGCCAAAACATTTAACCATGCCCGGGGCCAGAAATAAAACACAAAGAGTAGGACAGCTGCTGTACAGGCTTTTAAATGTTCAAAGCGCCACACGAGATGAAGATCACGAGGCACGGCAGCAGCTGATTAAGCAAAGAGGAGGTAAAAAAAACTATTTGTTTCCCATTGTATCACCATTTGAGAGGGGGTTTCGAAGGAGTGACTGCATCTCCTTGGAGTGCGTTCAGCCCCCCTCTTCACAATGCCAAGCGAAGTGGCTGGCGAGCGAAGTGAACATTGAGGAACCCCTTAGTAATAATAATAATCAAAGATACAAATAGATAGATAGATAGATAGATAGATAGATAGATAGATAGATAGATAGATAGATAGATAGATAGATAGATAGATAGATAGATAGATAGAACTTGGCAAAAAGAGTTACTTGAATTTGTGTTAGGATGAGCTCAACAAGGTATGAAAAGTGTTACACAGACGTTTTGCTTTAAATTGACTCCCATGTGAATTATAGATCTTCAAGTGAATAGGCTATGATATTCCACTTCATGTCATAAGCTTTACTTGTTTCAAGTAAAAAGAAGTGTGCCATAAAAATTGTCCCACATCATTACACTTTCACCATCATTACATTTCCACCCTGCAATTGCTCTGTCCTGAGTATAACATTAATCTTCATCCAGCCCTGCATGTAGGCCCTCTAAACTGCAAATACCTGGGGGTAACTGGCAATCCAGCCATCATAAAACACCTCTATTCCATCTGAACTTGTGTGGTGCTGAGGTGTCACCCATTGCATGGCTGCACTCAGGTCCTAATCTGGGATCTGAGTTGGTTTGTCGTGGTAGGTGCTCTCTTGACTAAAGATAAGAGAACAGTCAGAATGTGGCATTATAAAGGAGACCCAGTTGCATTTTTCCGAAATACTTCTTCTGAAGTCCTCATCAGAAAGAGGATATGAAATATAGTTTATAATGGCCATCAGTTTTGTCTGCGTTCTCTCCTCTGCCACTAAGTCCAGAGGGTCTTGGATCTGGTGATCATCTTTTCTAAATACCCTCAGTGTTTGAAGCCATGCCTAGTCCCTGTAATCAATTCTTCCAGTTCCTGATAAGACTTCTTCATCTCTTTTTTCAAACTTTTGCCAATATGGACACATTCGATTTATCATGTTTACTACTGTACTTCACAATAAAGCTGGTGAAGTAGTCTTGTTAATTTTGTAGTCACAACAGAAGTGTAGGAAAAAACATGTATACTATAAAGTTGATGATTCTGATTGCCTTTGGGCAAAACATCATGACATTAATATTATATGGCTGAAGAGAACAGTGTAGATGTTGGTTATAGTAATGGGCATGCTGAGTTCCCTTTCAGAGTTTTTAAATATCACAGTATGTGGTAATAAATCCTGCATTGAATTGAAAAAATGTATTAACAAGGAAAGCATCATATTACTGCAAGAAGGCTTATGCCATTCAAATGTAGCGATGGTTTTTAGGTAAGCAATAGCCATCCCCTAGAGACTTCTCAGGTTTGGCCCACTTTAGAACACAAGAGCCAATCAACTCTACACAACATTTGGTCTGATATCAAGTATCACAGGAGCATACCTGTACACAGGGATTCATATTTCTACTGCACTGCCTCTCCTTTTATGCAAGTTTCTTCTGAAGCTAAGTTTGTTCAGTTGGGGGGGCTTTGTAGTGTGGCATACACATACATTACAGTTCCCAGAACAGCAGGCGCTAGCAAAGGTGTTTACAAGTAAAACCATATGCAACATTTTGTGGGATGAGAGGGAATGAATAATTTGAAATAATACACCATCCTGGTTCATTGTGTGGTGGGTGCAGCAGCGCGCTATCAGTGCATGCTCCCAACTTCATCAATTAATTGTAAATGCTGTAGAACACAATACAGTTGATATGGGCTGCCAATGCGACTCTTTAGAAACTTTTGTCCTGTCCTGAAGGTAAATGTGTGGCCAGTTAGCTATAGGTTAGGTGTAAATGAATGTTCTAGCTCAGGTTAATGAGGAGGTTAATCAGTTTCTTTTCTTCTTCTTTACATGAAGCCAGTATTAATGTCAATAAATATATTTATTTTATATAATACCTTTCATGCTTGGCACTACCCCACTTTGGGAAAGGTGCTATATAAATAAAATGTATTATTATTATTATTGGTTTACAAAACAATTAACATGACAGTTGTAAATTAAAAAACAATGCATTGCATTGTATACTGTTACTTCATCTAAAATAAATGGCATTTTATTGTCAATAGTCTGAGAGAAGCTGCACAAAGATGTAATGAAAGATAATCAAAAACACTGAAAGGATTGTTCTATTGTATACAAAAGTATAATGCAAATCCTTGGTGGATTCATAGGTTTATAATTATTAAATAAATATATATGTATATCCTGCTTTTGTTATAATATTGGAATGACAGACAATGTGTTTGTCTTTTTCACTGTGAATGAGAAAGTTCACGGACAATTTTTTCAAAACAGCACAAAAAAAAAAAAAAACTGAATACAAAGTGGGTTTTACTGCAGAATCCTAAGGTCAAATAAATGCCAGCATAAAAGTGTTTCTTCTCCTACAGTCTTCTTCAGATTTGCTAGCAAACAGAGGCAGAGATACACAAATGAAACTGAGTGGGCAGACGTGCAGTACAGTGAAGGGCTCTAATGTTAAGAAATTGCTAGAGGATACCAGTAGGTGCCTGCCAGCTGTCACTAATTCGGCAGCATTATTGCCATTTTACATGGAAACCTCTTGTCCAGACCCAACTGTCATGGAGTATATATATACAAATACCTACTCACTAGAAACGGTAGAATTGAAAATAACTCATTTATACTGAAAAACTGTAATCAAAAAAATGCTAAAAATTGAAGTCTACAACATTTATTTTATTTGTAGGGAAAAATGACAAGAATGTAAAATCAGTAGATAATTATAAGGCGTATGGTAGTGTCTAATTAGACTTTCAGGCATGTTTGATAAGTTACCTCACAAGTCTAATTATCAGCACAGCATGTATATGGGCTTGCACACACAAAGCCACTGGTTATGACATGCAGAAAATTTTTTACACTAGGAGGTGTTAAACACTGGGGTCCAAAAAGCTCAGTCATAGGGTTGTTGGTCATTTATAATTTATATAACAATGTAATCATTTCTATAGGGGAAAAAAACAAGCAATGTGATTAAATTTGCTGCTGGATTATCACATTATGCACTGTGGGTGAAGATGTATTATAAGAATGTCTTAGAAAGAGAATACAAATTTGAATATATGCAATTTATACCATTAAACAAATGTGGAAATAATGCAAACTGTACACTCATCTGACCTAAAACTGTGGTCTTCCCAATTATTTTACGAACATATTTTTGATCTTTCATTTTATTTTAATGTTATATTGGCACTGCCATTTTTTATCTTGTTAATGGGGGTACAGCCATATTCTTTTGAGGTTGCCATTCCAGTTTTTATCATGTCATTTGCGCTGGGCTGTGAGGGAATGACGTGTTACTGATGCAATTTAACTTCCTTGTCGTTAACTCAGAGTATGACTCAGGCTTGGAATTCTCTGTAAATACGGTTAAGCCCAACTCGGACCTAGTGTGACACGTAATGATCTGCTTTACAGTGTTAAGCCAGAATTACTCCCTGGAAAGTATTCTACTGGTATCTACTGATATCTAGTGGAGGAAAAAACATCATGCTACAAAAAATCATTCAGATATCTATTTGTTCTGCCACTTTAAGGTAACTCTATTGTAACTCATCAATATTCTTAAGTGGGGTGGAGACCATTTAACCGTAAAAAAACAATGGTAAATGAAAAGCCATGAAGCCAGTTTTAGAACAAACTGAAACAAAACCATTGTTCAAACAGAGCAACAGTGATGACAATGTGAATTGGTTATCAGATGTTGACACAGAAAATGAAACTAAAACCTATTTAATAGATTCCAACCTGCCAAATTTCAGCAAGGTTCATATTTTTATAATAATAATAATACATTTTATTCATATAGCACCTTTCCCATGATCAAGGCGCTCCACAGAGTCTTAGAAAAAACAGCAGGGTATATGTGACATTGGATACACATGTTTTCCTGAATAGAACAATGATAAAGATAACAAAACATTAAATAGAATAAAGGAAAATAAACCAGAGTAAAACACTAAATTCAATACTAAAAGAAAAACCTCACAAATAACCTAATTTCTGATATAACAGACACACAAATTATCCTGAGCACCTGGACAGAGAGGTAAACAGAAAGAAAGGACAGAATGTTAAGTTAAAAGCATTCCTAGATAGGTGAGTCAGCTAATCTAATTAATTTTGGGATGTCATTCCAAAGTCTGGGTGCTATGGAGCTGAAGGCCCTGTCACCCATAGAGTGCAGGTTAGTGTGAGGCACAACAAGTTTACCAGAATCAGAGGACCTTAGTAGGCGAACAGGAGTATAGTGATTTAGAAGGTGTGGTGAGCGGCTGGGGGCAGTACCCAGCCGGGATGCCCGGAAGGACCGAAGGAAGGAGTATGCCTCCTCTGGACCATGAGGGGACGACCACCCTGGTGGATATGGGGACCACGGGAAAGGAAGCTCAACCCTATAGGGGCCCGTGGTCACCACCACCGCCACACCCGGAAGTGCTGGGGGGACAAAGACCAGGAACACCTGGAGTGCTTCCGGGTGCACAGCCAGCACTTCTGCCACACCAGTTCATTGGGTGGTACCTGGAGCACGTCCGGATGAATATAAAAGGGGCCGCCTTCCTCCATTCGATGGCTGGAGTCAGGTGGAAGAGGATGGAGCATGGAGGAGAGGAATGGAGGAGGTCAGAAGAGAGAGAGGCATTGGAAAGGCCTGGACTGAAGGGTGATTGATGCTGGGGCACTGGGTTTGTGTGCGGAACTTTCGTAAATATAATTATGAATAAACATGTGTTGGTGGTTGAACCTTCAGTGTCCGTCTGTCTGTGTCTGGGCCAGCTTCCAAAAAGGTCACTGATGTAGTTTGGTGCAAGGCCATTTAAAGCTTTGTAGGTTATTAATAGAATTTTATACTCAATCCTGTAAGACAAAGGGGGCCAGTGAAGGTGAAGCAGGATGGGTGTGATGTGCTCACTGCTGCTGGATCATGTGAAGGCTCTTGCAGCAGAGTTTTGAATCAACTGGAGCTGTGATATAAGATTAGAAGGGGCACCTGCCAGCAGCGAGTTACTAATCGATGAGGGATGTGATAAAAGCATGGACAAGTTTCTCAGCATTATAAAAGGAGAGGAATGAGCAAACACGGGATATGTTACGGAGGTGAAAGTAAGAAAGTTTGTTAATGTGGTTTATGTGGGCAGAATAAGAAAGGGAGGAAAAATGACACCAAGATTCCTTGCATCAGAAGAAGGTCTGATGAGATCGCCGTCAAGAGTGACTGAAAAGGAGCTAATTTTCTTAAATAATTAGTGCCAATTTGCAGGGGTTCAGTTTTGTTGCAATTTAATTTTAAAGAGTTCTGCTCCATCCAGGTTTTAATTTCATTGAGGCAAGTTGTGAGCTGAGAAAACTCTGATGAAGTTGCACTTTTAACATTGAAAAAGAGTCGAGTAATCTGCATAAAAATGATAATCCAGTCCATAGCTACAAATAGTATGGCCAAGGGGAAGCATATAAATACAGAAGAGAAGAGGGCCGAGGACACAGCCCTGAGGAACTCCTTATGTGACTGGCGCTGAGCTGGATGTGCTGTTGCCAAGACTAACAAACTCTTGCCTATCAGTCAGTTAGGACTTGAACCACTGGAGGGCAGTGCCAGAGATACCCAGCATGTTCTCCATTCTGGACAGTAGAATGTCATGTCTGACAGTGTCAAATGCTGCACTGAGGTCCAACAGAATTAATATGCTGGTTTGTCCAGAGTCTGCTGACATGAGCAAATCATTGGTTACCCGAAGAAAAGCAGTTTCACAGCTGTACTGCACCCTGAAACCAGACTGAAAGGGTTCCATCAAATTATTAGAGGTTAAGTAACTGGTGAGCTGGGAGGCTACAATATGCTCAAGAACTTTTGACAGAAAAGGGAAGTGGGAAATAAGCTGAAAATTGTTAAGATCGTCACCATCAAGACCAGACTTTTTTTAACATGGTGGTTACAGAAGCGATTTTAAAAGTGGCTGGCACAAATCCAGCGTGGAGGAATGTATTGATTATTGTTGTAACAGCTGGGATTATGGCATGAAGACAAGATTTAAGAAGTGTGGTGGGGATGGGGTCCAGTGCACAAGTAATTGGCCTCATCTTACAAAGCAGGTCATTAACAAATGCCAATGTGACTGGTGAAAATTTAGAAAAGGAGCTGGATGGAGTGGGAAGACAGGGAAGGATATAAATGGACAATGGATTTAAGTTAGTTAAATTATTTAGGTCTTTAATTTTATTGCGGAAAAAGTAGAGGAATTTTTCACAGACTCCAGTAGAAGAGGTAAATGGGCCAGATGCAGGTTGAAGTAATTTATTAACTACAGAGAACAAAACCCTTGGGTTATCATGGCCACTTTCTATTATTCTGCCATATTGGGTGTTCTTTGCTGCAGTTAGTGCATCCCTATAAGCCTTTAAATGGTCAGAGAAAGCCTGGAAATGAACAGTGAGGCCAGTCTTACATGACATTCTCTCAAGGCGTCGACCAGTTGCTTTCATAGATTGTAGCTCTGAAATATACCATGGAGCTGAACGCTTATAGGAAATCTCCTTATGTTTTAAAGGAGCTGTTTTATCTGAAGTGCTGAATGAAGAGCTGAGTTATAGTGGTCAACAAGTTTATCTAGTGTTGATGTAATAGGTGAAGAGAGAAAAAGATTAGAAATTGATCCAGCAAGAACAGAGGGACAGATATTTTTAAGGTTTTGGAAAGAAATTTGAAGTTTATAGGTAAGAGGAGGGAGAGGTAATGAGACAGTGAAAAGCACTGCTTTATGGTCAGAGAGTCGTAAATCACTGCTATAAGTGTTGCCGACAGATAATCCAGATGTGCAGATCAAGTCCAGTATATGACCACCAGAGTGTGGTGGGAAAATCAACATGCTGCACCAAGTCAAAATAGTCCAGTAAGGATAGAAATTCATTTCTCAGTTTACATGTAGTAATGTCAATATGGATGTTGAAATTGCCAAGAAGAATGACTCTCTGGGAAAGTGAACTTAAGTGGGTTAATAATTCAGTCAGATCAGATAAAAAATACATATTGTATTTCATCATACTACAGCTGTTGTACATTATAGGGAGTCCTCGGGTTACAACGTTTCGACATACAAAGCTTTGAATTTACAATGCTCACTACCATAAAAACTTAAAAAAATTGAGACATGAGTGTTTCGGCTTACGCCATTAGTGTCGTACTTACAGACTACGTAGGTGAACTAGTTTGGTTGCGCACAGTGCAAAAATACGCAGTAATGCAGCGTATGAGTGAGGGAGTTGGTGACCTGGTTTCGTTGTGTGCGGAGGAAGTGGTCCGTTTGTGTGGCTTTGTTTGGCAATTTTGTGGACCTTATCATATAGTAGTGCATCGAAGAAGAGGAAAGCCATGATGATGGAAGTAAAATTAGACTTTGTATAGAGATCAGAAGAAATAAAGGAAAGGAATTTTTTTACACTCATTTTTTGTCATTTTTTTCTGTTACTACAGTACAGTGTACAGTACAGTATATTTATGTACTTTTCCTTTTTCTGTGGCTTAGTTGTGTTTTTATGTTCTAGATTATGATTTTGCAAATGTGTTAGGATAGGTAAGTAACTTAGGCTAGGGTGTGTTTCGACATACACCAGAATTCGGGTTACATCACTGTTCTAGGAACGGAACTGTGTTGTAACCTGAGGACTCCCTGTACATCCAAACAGCACAATTCTACTGTATATTAAGTTCTAGATGCTGTGCTAAGCCAAATTCTGATTACATCAGGAATGTTAGAAAAAAAACTTTTCGAAATCAGCAAACAGTGCCTATGAGTATTGGTGACTATTTCAAAAAATATATCCTGAAACAATTATACTAAGTCTGCATCAGTACAGCAGGGGACACTAGACATACATTACTTACTGTGATTATGCTGATGTCTTTGATGTCTTTGTTGTTGAAACAATTCAATGCTTTTTGTCCATTTTTCTTCAGATAAACATAACTCTAAGGAGAATAAGATGGTTGTGCACAGTGGTGTAGCCAGCTTGCTGAAGGCCTATGTGCAGCACTCTGAGGTGGGCCCCACCTGAATAGCATAACTCTTAGTAATTTATACACCGCAAATACTCGCATATAAGTCGGATCTTGAAACCCAAAAAATCGATCATAAAATCATACCCTCACTTATATGCCCGTTCAAAAATATGATGCTTAATTTTTTATTTTTTTTAAAAGTTCTTGCTTCTTCCAATCTCGCACAAGTTTCTCAGACACATCGAATTTTGTTGTGGCAGCGCAGTTACAAATTTCTTTCACTTTTAATTTAAAACCAGCTTCATACTTTCTTCTGATCGAACGCTCCATCATAGATAAGGGATGCTCTTACGATAAAGGTGTGTAAGGGAGTGAGATACAAAACAAACAAAACAGTGCAAACGATGCTTTGGAATAGTTCAGATATTACCATGTGGTCACGTAGACATAATACATAGAAAAAAAAAAAGGCAGTGTGCTCCGTGGTTACTCACTCAGGTGGGAGTTAGTATATCATAATCTCTTGGATTAATAGAGTTTTCCGCATTCGATTTATATGACCAACATTATAAAATACCAGAAATTTATACGGTAAAATCAAGCCCCGACTTAAATGCGAATATATATGGTAGATCCTCGGTGCCGGCTGGCCTGTGGCGTCCGCGTCACTCTCACACACTAGTGACAAACAAACCAGCTCTCTAAATAAATTTGTAATAACTTTTTAAATCACTTTATTACAACTGCTGTAAGTTAGCAAAAATAAAGTAAAACGAAAATGGAATGTGGGAAGTGTGGGTAGTAGTAGTAGTAGTAGTACATACATCTATGTAAAATGTGGACCCGCTTACTTTTCCAAGACTACTTTGTGAAAGAAGATGATTAAAATATAATGGAAGCTACAAAGTAGAAACTGTTCTATGTTATAAAATGAAGCAATTTCAATTTGTAACAAATTAAAATGACAAAAGAGGCAGACAGGATATTACTACACAAGTTCTAAGAAAATGGACATCGTAAAGTGGTCATGCTTACAAATCCTCACGGCAGTGACACTAATGCACAGCAACCCATACTAAGGTACACAATAAAACAGATTACAAATTTATTAAACTGTTAAAGCTTACGTAAGTGGAACTGACTGACCAGTCATAAATCATATTACTTCTAATATCATTAGTACCTTAAAATGCTTGCATGCCTTCTGTTGTGCAAATGTCTCAACAATGTTTGACATGTCAAGTTGTCTGGCACGCTTGTTTTCGATTGAGAGTACAGCCAAGCCATTAAGTGCATCTTGCGACATGGTGCTTGTGTGGTAATTTTTGATGGGTTTTAACTTAGAGAACGATCGTTCACTCACAGCAACAGTCAATGGTATAATCAGTAGTAACATGTAAGCAGTGCAAACGTCACTGAAACTAGACAACGGTGCACAGTGATCTATCAGCAACAGCTCAGCTACTTCGAAAACAGTCAACTTGGTTGACAGGATGGATTGAAAACATGCACAAAATGACAATAATTGAGCGCAAAATGGGAGTGAAACTTTGGTGCTATTGCATTCAATGAGAAGATTGGCAGCATCATACAATTCGTCATCAGCCATCGAGGACAGAGTTGATGTGTGTTTTGTAAAATCTGCACAATCCATTGCTACGCCAGTGGTTGTGCACATTCCTTGGTATGCTAGCTTTGTGATAAATACAAAAACTACAGCTTACTTTGTGATTCCTTTCTAGTTATGGAATGGGGATGCAAAATAAAACCGTTCAAACATTTAGCAGATTTGAGGTAGAAAATCATTTAGGAAATAATAAAAATGATTACCACCTAAATCCTGTACTCTCATACTTCATACCCAAATCACAATGCACTTTAGAGAGAAAATAAGATTTCAACATAGCCTCTTGGACAAACTATAGGTTGAGTCTATAAATCAAATTTATACAATGGAATGAATTCAAGTGTTATAAAAAGCAACTGCTGATCATCCCAAGTAAAACAGGTTTTGGGTTTCCTTGCCAGTTCTCATTTTGTATGTTTAGAATTTATAAATACAATAAATACCATACCATACCGTACCATATTTATTTGTTGAGCGCTTAAAAACACAGCATTACAACTGACCAAAGCGCTGTACAGTTACAACAAGCAGGACTAAAAGCAAAAAATTAAAAATAAACATTAAGAAAGAATTAAAACAGAGATACTAAAAACAGGTCAAGGGACCAAATAAAATAGAGAAAATAGCAAAAGGCAAGTGGAAAATGAAACAGGTTAAGAATTAAAAGCCAATGTGAAGAAGTGCGTTTTTAGGCGAGATTTGAATGTGGCGACTGAAGCGGCTTGCCTAACCACTAAGGGCAGGGAGTTCCAGAGCCTGGGTGCACAGACGGAGAAAGCCCTTTCACCACGAGCTTTAAAACGTGCCTTGGGAACGGTTAGGAGCAGCTGATCTGCGGATCTAAGAACACGAGGGGGATTGTGAAAATGGAGCAAGACACTCAAATAGGCGGGGGCTAGACCGTTTAATGCCTTATAGGTTAGGAGGAGAATCTTAAAATCGATTCTGAATCTAACCGGCAGCCAGTGTAGGTTTTTCAAAATCGGTGAAATGTGTTGGATTCTGCTACTTAATAAATGATTACATCTTGCCTGAAGGAGGGGCCTGAGTTGCCTCGCAAGCTTGCATATTGTAATATTTTTAGTTAACCAATAAAAGGTGTAATTTTGCTTGGCTTTTATCTAAATACAATAAGTGTTTCTGCATTGGAAGTTTCACCTCTTGTAACAGAGGCATGGAAGTAAAAGTGAGGTTACATTGAAGCTTACACAGCAAAGCAGAGAGAAAGTGTGTTTTAGTGAAACTGGGACACTGGAGTATGTAGTATGAGCACACTAACAAAAGAAGTGATGTCAGAACATTCTTAGATTCGGGACACAATATGGTGAGCACAGTAAGCATTATTTTATAAGTTAAAATTAGTAGTTAATTTATAACAGCTGCTGATGTCAGTGGACATGCTGCTTTTACTATAAAAAGCATTGAAAATCAGTCATTAAGATAAGTGTTATTTGCAATTGGACTGCTTTTTACTGCTAACAGGTACACAGAGCTTTATGTTGTTCAATATTTTAGTTTCCATAGAAGAAAATTGTTTGTTTTTAAAACAATGCATTCAAAATGAAACGGTTTGTGCTTTTAAAGATTTTTTCTCTTTGTACCTAATGGAGCACAGCTTTCCAAACATAAGTAATAACAAATCTATGAGTGCTTTTTATTTTGTTTTAGTAATTTCTTTTTCTCTAATTGAATGATTGGAATTCACAATTTTATATTCTAGTGAATTAATGTGACCACAGTCACTGCTGTTTAAATCCATTTGAGTGGCACAGAGGAGTATCCTTCCATTTCAGAGAGTTTAGAATTCCTCAGGAAAGGAATTATCAGCATTTGTAAGTGTTGTCCTTCTTAACAAAAGTCAATTAATTCTTGTCATTGTGTATGAGAGGTGAATGCATGTGGAAGGCAAATAATAACTGTCGTATTCTGCATTGTATAAATAGGATTTTTCTAGTTAAATAAAGTTTAAATATCACAACATTCAAATTCTCTTCAAATTCCTCTTCTACTTTATATCCTTTTTCACACCTTGTACTTAAATTGCACAAAAAAAACAGAAACAGGCAGAGTCAGCATTTTTATAATCCACTTTGTATATGTCATAACTCAGAGTGTGGAATAGAGACAGCATAGGAGATAGATATCCTAGAAGCAGACAGGAGAATGCATGCTGCACATCTGAAACACCACCTCCCAAAACCTGAGCACTAAACACCAACATAATCATAAAACATGGAATAAATTACCGAGCTCTTGTGTCATGCTAGCAGACATCCTAGAGGCACAGAGCGATCAATCCACGTGACCTTTCAGTGTTCAGCAGAAAATAAAAATAGGATAAAAAATTAAATCTGCTGATTTTGATAAGCCGTACTTTGATCCTAAGTTCACATTTCCGTGTAAATGTTGATGATTGTACCAAATGTACCAAATTTCTTGGACTTGGGGACAAACAGAAGCGGTATGTATTTATTCATTTTTTTTTTGTAATTATTGGCTCATATTTTTATTTTTGGTTGCTATGGCTATGCCCTTCTGTTTAAGAACTGAATTTTAGTCCTGTTCTTCTGAATACTTCTCTTACTACTCTTCTACTACTACTCTTTTTGATTTTGCTCCAAAAAGTCTCTCCTTTCCCAGTCATTTATTTTTGTTTTTATAGAGACACCAGGTTTTTCCATATTGGTGCTAATAGCAGCATATGAAAATGATTTGGATTTAAACATAAAACAAAAACATTCACTTCTTAAGACAGTGCACAAAAGAAAAAACAGAATTCCAGGCTGTTTAGTGTACTGTGTAAAGCGCACGTCTTGATATGTTATACTAAAAATGTTTAAGGTATTTTAGGGGCACCACCTCTAATACTTTGTACAGTTACCAGCTGCACATTACATAAATGTTAGGATGAAACTGGAGAAAGAAGAATAGGTATTTTTCAAACACAGTCAAGCACACCAGTTGAGCAAGAATCTCTCAAAAATGTAATGTTTTAATATCTATAGATAGCAGAGGCTAAAGGTGTATTCATATGTGTTGTTCTGACTTGAAATGAAATCCTTCTACAATCAAAACCATAACTTATGGATAGACTGCAGTAGTCAAACTTTGTATAATGAAAGAGTTTTATCAAAGGCTATTATCAACAAAATAATCATGTTCAAAAAGTGTATGTAGGAAGTGTATTCTTTTATATTTATAGTTCTGAGGATGGCTGCTGGCAACAAATTCTGGTACAGTTTTCAGTTTGTGCACATGCACATATGCACACTCTAAATACACGCTGGAATGCCAAAGTTACAATTGTGTGATCAACATAAGATGAATGGAAAAAAATCTATTTTGTGATACTATCACACATGCCACACATTGCAGCACTAGCATTCATGACTTGAAATGAAAGATGCAATGTTTTTGGGGGGGTGTAAAATGGTCTTCAGTAATTGGAATTCATTAAAATGTACAATAAATATACAGACGCGTCAAGTCCAAACAATCCCAAAATTACTATGGTCTGTGGGGTAGATCTGGCCTGTGGAAGAGCATCTCCCATAATTGTCTAAAATCACTTTATATGCTGTGACATTAATAATACCCTTTACTGGAACCAAGGGGCCTAGCCCAAGTCATGAAAAACAGCCCAAGATTATTATCCCTCCACAACCAAATTTTACAGTAGACACTATGCAGCCTGAAAGTTAGTGTTCTCCTGGCATCTACCAAAACAGATTCATGCATCAAAATCATCATTGCCAGATTGTGAAGCGTAATTCATCACTCAAGAGAATGCGTTTCCTCTGTTTCAGCGTTGTGCTTTACACCACTCCAATCAACTCTTGGCCTTGTGCATAGTGATCTTGGGCTTGTATGCAGCTTTAAGGTCAGGTAGACTCATTTCACAGAACTCCCGACATACAGTTCTTGTGCTGATGTTACTTCCAGAAGCAATTTGGCTCAATGTTTTGAATGAGCCAACAGAGGATAGGCGATTTTTATGTACTATGCATTCGGCGGCTCCACTCCTCGAGTTTGTATGCTTCCACTTTTCAATAATAGCTCTTACAGTTAACTGGGGCAGATCCAGCACAGCAGAAATTTCACATACTGACTTGTAGCAAAGGTGGCCTCTTAAGACAGGGCCATATTTAAACCCACTGAGCTCTTTAGTACGACTCATTCTACTGCCAATATTTGCCAGTGGAGGTTACATGGCTATTAGCTTCATTTTATGTGTGCAGCTAAAACTGTGCACCTAATCTCAATAATCTGGCCATGTAGTGTATATCAGGGTAACTGAACCAACATATACAAACATAAAAACAGGACTCTAGATAGACAAATGCATCACTGAAGAGATTGTTCTTAGTTTGTTAAGAAGCTTACTGGAGTTTCTTTTGCAAACTTTCTCCTTCAGTATTTCATTTAGGAATTTTATTATTACATCAAAGCTTGGTCACTCAAACACACAGTTAATGAGTGTTAACCTATTGTGCAACAGCTCAACGATGATATGGCAATTTATGTGCTTGTCACACAGTGACATCTGAGCAGGAGCAAGCAGGGGTTTGGTTGACTGTTGGTCTGGTGAATATCCTTTAGAGTGGTTATATTGTTTCTCCATGTTCAAATGAAAAATTTTGCTTGCAGTGGAATACACTGATTATCTTTGCCACATAGTTTTTTGTCCATGTGATGATGTGGTATTGCCTTCCTCCGCTTGGTTTCACTTTCAGCCTGTTTCCTCTACAATGTCATAAGGAAATGCTTACTCTTGCAGTCATAAGCTGTCTTCATAAGAGTTTAAACACTAATTTTGAATTCATGAAGTAATTTTTCTTCAACACTGGTTGGGTTCACCTACTTTCTATCACCAAGATTAGCTTGGAAGAACTAGACACATCACCAGGATATTCTACAAGATTAAATATTTTGTAACTTTAAGAGCTCCAATGAAACTTTTCAAGAGACTGAAGGAAAGTGTGTGTTTCCAGAGTCCAAAAGTATACGATTAGTCATTAACATCCAAAGAAAGCAAAGCATTCTATCCGTCTATTTTTTAAGGGAAGGTGTGCCTGCTGATTGAACCACTCATTCCCAGGTACAGGCCAATGCCTGCTTATAGGTGCATGAGTGGGTCTGTCAAAGTAGGCAAGGGAGTTCTGCTGTAGTTGCAAACTTAAGATGAAGGCCCTTCTAGATACTTATTGGCATGGAAAAGTATTGACCTACCACAGTTAAATAAATGGCAGAGTAAATATTCTTTGTAGGACCAGAAACAGAGCCAAACTCAAAGCAGAATCAGAGCGAACAATAGAGCCTGAAACTCCAAATGAACATTAAAAAAAACTGAAATCAAAATTGCAAAAACATGAAACCATTAATGCACATCAGAAGTCTTTTCCCCTAATAATTTCTTTAAGAACCACCTCCTAGCCCAGCAATTGTAATTCAAATCTTGGACAGCAGGAGCAGCGTCCCTTTGCCTTATATAATATTTGTAAGTGATGTAGCAACATGTACTGTAGCTTCCTGGAGTCACATGGCAGCGACGACGTTGCATTGCCATACACAAGATTGTCACCAGTACCAGGACAATGTTTGCAAATTCACGAAAACAATAACAAAATATTAAAAAGTAGGAGAAATAATATTTGAAATAATTTCAGTGTGACATAAATTTCAATTTAATGACACTAGTTTCATAAGAGATGCAGCTTTTCTAAAGATTAACACTGCTGGTAATCACATAAATCTCAGGAAGCAAGCTGAATGAATATCGGGTAATGGTATAAATGCACAACAGTTTAGCCAATCAAATAAGTACTTTCTGTATCTCTTTTGCTTCTGTTTTTTAGCGGTTAAACTCTAGCAAAATGGGGCAAAACCTACTTTGTCCTACATAGATAAATTGAATTTACTGAGTCTCAGTTCTTTACAGTTTAAGACTGATTACTGCTCTTTAAATTACAGAAGGGGATTGAACTTCCTCAGATGAAGAAAGAAGATACAGGAGATCCAATCCAAAAGAGTTTAAGTAGCTGCATTTTATTGATATTTAAGACTGAATAAATTGATAAATCAATGAACAATTGTATGTGAATTACTGAAAGAAAAGCATTGGTTCAGGGTGTGTAACAAACTGTCATTAAAGACTTGGAAATGTTACTGTACGTGAGTTTTTCTATTGCACACTTAATGAGTGTTCAAGGTGGAAGGAAGTGTTATAGCATTAAAATATTTACTCTTTATGTGCTTTTTGTCGTCTATTGGTTGTGATCTTTTTAATTCAAAGAGATGGCATAATTGCATTTTGACTGATGCGGTGCAAGTTATATGATATGTGATGCCTGGGATATACCCGTATCTGCTAGCATCTTATGAATCTCTTCCTGTTTCTTTCCATCTTCCAATATAAAATGTTCTATCATTATTAAGATAAAACACAATGCAAAAAAAGTTGAATGAAAATGATAAAATATGAGGCCTTGTTTATTATGAGCATCACAATTGGGCATGCCAATCTTACTTAACATGTCATTCTGGTGCATGCAGTATGCCTAACCTGACAAGCTTATAATTGCCCTGTGCCACTATTTTTTTCAAATCTATCCCTGAATCAAGCTCTCCAAGGATTGTTACATCACATACAGTAAAACATTTTTTTGTGATTTCTTGAATACTTCTATGTTTTAACTCTTTCAGGGCGGATGTTGACTTTTGTCGAAATTCACGGCTAGAGGACGGTATTTACCTGTAAACGGTGACAAAACTTGCCGTTCTGTTTTAGTTTGACCCTCTTTAAAGTTAGCTTCGTTGATTTGACCGAGATGTCCTGTGCATGAATGAGTAGAGAAGAGCAAACAACCCCTCAAATGGCATCAATATCTGGCAAAAGCCCAAAGGAAATGCGCAAAATGACAATGTTTAGCATATCATGTTGCTGAGTTGGACTCTGAGCTGCCGGATTTTGATGTAAGTGATCTGGAGATTGAAAACTGAAGTGAGGGGCCAGCGTCAGCTGATCGTAGTCATGAACATGTCTGTGTAAGCTAATGCACCTATGCCAACATTCACCTGGGAGGACTGCCTCTTACGATGACAAGAGGTACAAAGCACTGTGACTGCTACTGCTGTCCGTATTCCTGCTGATCATCGAGCTGCCCCTGCTGTTGCCAGAGACACCAAACAGGGGCCAACAGCAGCCACGGTGTGCAGCAAAAGACCTTTTATGCTAATTTATGTGTTAAACCATTGTTGTGCCTTTCAGAAAATTTGAAAAAATATTCAGCCCTCGAAGAGTTAAGTGGGTATCTTGGTGTCACACTTGGTGCTGCTTCTGCCTCTCAGCTCTAGGTGACTGGGCATGAATGCTGGCATAGACAATATGTCATCTATGCCCAGTGGTTGGGACGTCTTTTTGGCTTGGAACCTAACTTGATATTTATCTATTTTTAGGATCACTTAGATTCACTTGTTTTTTCTTTGTTACTTATTCTTTCATAGTATAACTTAATCGTATTATCTCTCTTTTCTTGTAACTCTCTTTGACATTTTGTAAAGTACTTTGAGATTCAATGTTTGCATGAAAATGTGCTACTTAAATAAATGTTGTTGTTGTATGTGTTTTCTTTTTCCTCTGGGTAAACCACTTTTCACATTTGAAAGGCACATGTTGTATGTTATTTTGTAACACTAAAAACACTAAGGCCAATTTACAGTTGCCAGTTAAAGAATTACATATTGAGAATTTAGGATATGCTGGTCAAAAATGTAATGTTATATATGCCAATCCTATAGATAATATCATAAAACGGGACCATAATCAGATAATGGTAGCATATTGTGATGGGTTTGAGATTAAAACCATGCCACTGCTTGGGGTATATTGTGCTGTATTATTTTAAAACACATTTGGTTAATTGCATACAACAATAATAGTGCTTATTGTTTTACAAATTTGCTTATGACAAATGAGCCCTAATTAAAAGGAACGCACTCTATCTGCAGTGTATTAATCAACGTAAAGATAAACAATGCAAATAAATGCCATCCAGCAGAGCAGGTTTAACTCTCCTAGAAAAAAACAGATAAAAGATCCATTTTAATGCATTATAGTTACATTTAAGAGCATAATTATTTGTTACTCTAAAGCTGCTGAACAGTTAAGCGTAAAGGGAAGATAGAGCAAATCAGGGCAGGACTGGGCAAAAGACAGTTCTGCTTACTCATATGGTACAAGAACAGAGTAACTAATAAATATAAAACACGTCATTAGAATGTGAAATTACACCCAACCTGTTATGAGCCAAACCCATGCAAAAAATGGGAGATTTAAGTCACACAAAGATCTTTGAGATAAAAAATACCAAGAGAAAAATACACACACACATACATGGGGTAAACATGCAAGCTCTGTACATGGCGTTAAAATTGAGTATAGGATTTATAAGGTGTAAGATCTATGATTCCCCAGTAGTAATCTCTGAACCACAATGATCTCTATAAATAAAATGAATAAATAAACATAACAGTATACACTTTAAATTAAAAGTTTTAAATATAAGCCACTTTGTAACAAAGACAGGGTACTGCTTTATAAAGGAATGTTCTTTAATAACAATAATTCACACTTGACTCAGTGTACAATTACTTTAAATATCACTGTACTGTATTGCTAGCCCTTTGCTGCCCCTGGGGAGTATTAGAAAGTGATTCTGAGAAAAGGCAAAAATGAAAATGTAGGTAGGCAGGCAGGTAGACAGACAGACAGACAGACAGACAGACAGACAGACAGACAGACAGACACAGAGGACAGATGTGCATCTTGGCCTGGATGGACGAAGATTCCTTGCCCAGCCAGGAGCCCATAATGGAAGAACATTAGGAATGGAGACATAATCCAGCTAGAATGCCTTACATTCTTCATCCCAGCTGGGAATGAAGAACAATGGATGGACTGGGCGTAGGTGACCGGTGGCTGTTTTCCTCTGGGCTCATCCCAGTTAAGACACCCATAGGTTGCATGGGATTTGGAGTGCAGAGGTACAACCCTGTTGGTTTCCTTGGGTGCCACCAGCTGGCGCTGCCAGGGGGAGGATTTCCCTGGTTTCCACATGACCCAGAAGTGCACTGGCTGGCCGATGGTGGAAGTATTCCTGAGTCTGGTTTAAAAGATGCCAGATGCTTCACCTCTGGGAGTCAGAGTTGGGAGGGAGCAGGCAAAACGTAACAGGAAGATGGATGGAGAGAAAGGAGCATTTAATTTGTAATTGTGTGTGTTTTTGGCTGTGTTCACTGGAGAAGGTATTGGTGATAAATAAAATCATGCAATTGAAATTTAAGTTGTGTTGGTGACAATGTGTTTGTGGTATGGGGCTCAGTTGTGCCCCATTGTGGTTATTCACACACACTGTCCTAAGATGCTCAGATGTCAACACACTAACAGGGATGTGTACAAGAAAAGAACTGTCAAAAGTCAAAGTCAAATAAAGCAAGGCTAAAGTCTGATGTTGAATGGAAAGATAGTTATAATTCTGTTGCTCTTAGTATGGTTCATGTCATATTGATGACCTCTGCTTATTCTGTCACACGGTAGTAGGTCATTGCCTAGCAGCCAAATTAGCCAGTGAATAAGTAGAGCATTTTCATCCTTTCACTTTTAAATTCATTTATTTGACTGTTAGAATTTTTAGTTAACATGATGGGAGGGAAAAACGTATCAGACCAGAATAACATAAACATAATGCAGAGAATTTTAAATGGCTGCACTCTGATCAAGTTTTTTTTCTGGACTTTACTCCAGTTGTCAGTTTGCTCTGTCTTTATAACATGTGTCAACCCTACTTAGCCTTCACTACCAGCACAGCCTTTTCCATGTGTTCTGATCATGTTATATGCCATACAGAGCTACCTTTGAGTCTTTAATTATCACCATCATACAGCAATGTATTGTAAAAAGCTTATACATAGTATAATTAGAACAGTTTAATTGTGACTTTACAAGACAAGAGTCTATAATATTCAAGCTGGAAAAAAATAAGTAATTTTCTAATGAGCTCCCTAAAAGATGTTGTTGTTTATTTTAAAACAAAATTCTAATTGTCTAATAAATATGTGTACTCTGAAAGTATGTACTATATATACATACACCCTAATCAATGTAAAATTCATACAAACAGTAGCTTTTAAAATGTACCCTACCATTCTCTATTTCCCCATTTTGAAAAAGTGCATACATAATATCTGAGTACAAGGTGAATTTAATGATAATAACGAAGGAAAATTAATACAGTACTCCAAGCTTAATTCAGGCTCCTTACAAATTATCTTTAGGCTGCATATAGATGCCAGATTAATCAAATAATCAGCTTTAGTTATTAATAAACAACTTTGATGGAATGGAAAACAGAACAAACTGCATCCCACAAGACCTGAAGATTAAAAGCATAATTACCTAACATGTGTAGCTTGAGCCCATAAGTCTCAAGATTATGGTTTAAGTCCAATTAATATCACTAGCTATCCCCGATTTACTTTTCATATTGTCTTTCTATTCTGAAAATTTATGCATGGGTAGAGTCATTTACATCTGCTTATAAAACCAATATTGTAGCCGCATTTTTCAGTGTCTCCAAAATTCTTTGACTACTGGAAAGGTTCAGACCTTCAGTATGGTGCATAAACAACAATCACACAGTCTACTCATGTTTTTATGAAATTCAAAGCAAAAAAGTTTACACAAAATTAACAAGAACCTGATGATACACAGACAAAAATAAAATTACTTCTTGTTTATGTTGTTTCTGATTTAGGCTCAAATCTTAGCTACATTTCTTTATATTTACAATTCATATATATATATATATATATATATATATATATATATATATATATATATATATAGTGGAGCTCGCCCGACACAGGCAGGCGGACACATCAATGTCACCCACAACATGTTTATTAATCATATTTACAGTGCACAAACCCCAAAGACCAGGCCACAACAAAATAATGCCTTTCTCTTCAGGCCGCCTCCTTGCCTCTCCTCCCGAGCTCCGTCCTGCTCGACTCCCAACTCTCGCTGCTGAATGGACGGAGGCAGCCCCTTTTATCATCACCCAGATGTGCTCCCCAGTGTGGCAGAAGTGCCGGCTGCGCACCCGGAAGCACTCCGGGTGTGCCCGCTTCTCTTTCCCCCGCACTTCCGGGTGTGGCGGAAGTGCTTAGGTCCAGGGCTCCCAAGGCATCGGGGTGCCCCCTGGCGGTGACCATGGGCCTCTACAGAGCTGAGCTTCAAAGCCCTGTACCCGTGGTCCCCATAGTAACCAGGGTGGTTGCCCCCACATGGTCTGAGGTGAGCTTAAGGCCTCTTCCGGTTTTCTGGGGCTTCCCAGCCACCTGCGACAAACATATATATATAGTGGTATATGGCCGGCCATTCATCCCGGCCAATGCCCCCAGATGGAGCCCTCCCTGCAGCACGGAGGTGCCCCGAATGCCAGCAGGGAGTCCTGGACAATGGAGTCTTTATTTACAGCTCTGCTTGATACCATGTGGGCTGCCAGAGGACGCCACAGGGAGACTCAAAGAATATTTTCCCTTCTGCCCGGAAGTATGTCCCAGTCATGTAGACAGAAGAAATGATGTACTTCCGGGTTGAAGAAAAAGGAGTTTTTTTTTATCCGACTTGGAAGTGTTGCAAAGTCACATGGGCAAAGAGAGAGAAACACTTCCGGGTCAAGAACTATAAAAAGGACTGTGGGAGAAACCAGCATTGAGCTGGGTTGGGAGGAAGGGTGACAACGTGTCTGGGAGTGAAGGATTGGTTTATTGATTTGATTATTGTTATTGTTAATGAGCACTGTGGAGTGGAGGGTGCTTGGTGCACATTATTGTCCAAATAAAATAATTTATTGGACTTTTATCTGGTGTCTGGCGTCTGGTCTGAGGTTTCAAGGGAACGACAATGCACCCTATCTGTCACAATATGTATATGTGTGTGTGTGTGTGTGTGTGTATTTTATGTATGTATAATTCTCAATTTACAGTTTTATATATATATATATATATATATATATATATATATATATATATATATATATATATATATACACATAATAAAATGCAAAGCCCTCACTGGCTGACTGACTGACTGACTCACTCACTCACTGACTGACTGACTTCACTCACTCACTCACTGACTCACTCACTCACTCACTCATCACTAATTCTCCAACTTCTTGTGTAAGTAGAAGGCTGAAATTTGGCAGGCTCATTCCTTACAGCTTACTTACAAAAGTTGGGCTGATTTCATTTCGAAATTCTACACGTAATGGTCATAACTGGAACCTATTTTTATCCATATACTGTAATAGACTGCAGCTCGATGGCCGTGGGAGGCAGAGTTGTTTGTCGCATTATCATGCCTCCCATGTAATCACGTCAACTGACTGTGAAAGCAGTACGTTGAAAACAAGGAAGAGCTCCAAAGAGCGCTGAAGAAAAAACGCATACAAGCATATTCATAAGTGCATCTACTGCAGAAACAAAGTACTGTGTAAACCGTAAGTTTAAATTAAGTTCATAGACACGCTTCCGCTGCCGTTTGTCATGCCTTCGACGAATGTTTTATTCGCGAGATACAAGTTTAATGAGAAGACACAAGGTATAAATGAGACTTTGGATCACTTTGTAATTGAGTTAAAATTGCTATAGCAAGAAAGTTTTAAGTCCCAGGTCTTAGCTAACATTAAATAAAGCCGTGGACATCGCAACATCACACAAAAGAGCAGCTCACGTGAACTGACTGAACGCAGTATGAGTGATCCCTTCCATGCATCAAACCTGTTCAAAAGACGCATTACACAATTGACAAGGTAGGAAAAGAATATGCTCCAAGATGAGCTCCACAGCTAACGCGGTCTTGTGGAAGCATCCCCGTTATACCCTCTGATCTCCCATTTCAATTCAAATGCCTCCAAATTCCAGTAAGGCTCTGCTTCGCGATGACAAGTAATAAGTCTCAGGGACAGACCCTGCAAAAGGTTGCCATTGATTTGAGGTAAGATTGCTTTTCTCCTGGACAACTATATGTTGCATTCTCAAGAGTAAGCTCGCACAGCTTGGTCATATTACAACCGGAGTGCTGAAGTGACAACGTGGTATACAAAGAGATCCTTAACAGATAGTTATTGGTATATTTTCCCTCAGTTTAAAAAGGTTTTCTTTTCTTCTTAATAAAAATTTAAAAGCAGTACTTCATTGCTGAGAGGCGCGGGGATTTTGCTGTATACAGTATATATATATATATATGTAGATATGTATATATATATATATATATATATATATATACAGTGGAACCTCTAGATACGATCACCTCTGTATACGAGAAATTCAAGATAAAAGAAGAAAATATGAGCGAAAAATTCGGATCTAAATACGAGCATTGGCTCGCTTAACGAGCCACGAGCCAGGCTGTGATTATGCATGACGCATTTCCCGATCCGCCTCGACTCGGGGATTCACCCAAGAGGACGCTGCCAGCCCATCAGCTCACTCAGTGTTCCTTGTTCTCCTGTAGCGTGAGGATTTACGCGTTTGTGCGCTTGTGATTTCATTGTTTCGCTGTAGCAGTTCGCTGTATAAGCGTATCCAAAAATATCGCGGACATGCAGACGGAGAATAGGAGATGATTGCCCTCAAGAGGAGAGAGAGAGAGAGGCGCACGAGCAAGCGAGATAAGGAGAGTGAGAGAGACGCGTGCGCGAGCGAGAGAGATAAGGAGATAGAGAGAGACGCGTGCGTGAACTAGAGAGATAAGGAGAGAGAGAGAGAGAGAGAGACCCGTGTGCGAGCGAGCGAGAGAGATAAGGAGAGAGAGAGAGAGATGCGTGCGCGGGCAAGAGAGATAAGGAGAGAGAGATGTGCACGAGAGAGAAGAAACATCAGCTCAGTTATGCTCACATGACGCTCAGCAAACAAAGTGTATCCATACTACTTGTATTGCAAGACATCGCTCGTTTTATTAAGTCAAAATTAATTAAAAAATTCTTGCAAAACGTCTTGCAAAACACTCGTAAACCAAGTTACTTGCAAACCGAGGTTCCACTTGTATATATTATTTATCAGTGTTATTTGTTAGGAAAATTAATTTTTATGTTGATATTTTTGGGGGTGCGGAACGGATTAACTGGATTTCCTTTATTTTCAATGGGGAAGTTTGTTCTAGATTCGAGAAATTCGCTATACAAGCTCAGTGCTGGAACGAATTAAACTTGTATCTCGAGGTTCCACTGTATATATATATATATATATGAATACATATATATATGTAGATCTGTATATATATATATTTATATATGTGTCTGTGTGTATATATATATATATATATATATATATATATATATATATATATTGTCAGGGATGCCAGGGGCAATGACCCGGCCGGGACGCCGTGAGCCCACCCTGGATCACGTGGGGGCCGCCTTCCTGGTTGCTCTGGGGGCCACGGGTACAGGGCATGGAAGCTCCACCCTGTAGGGGTCCGTGGTCACCGCCAGGAGGCGCCCCAATGCCTTGGGGACCTGTTACCCCAGCACTTCCGCCACACCAGAAAGTGCTGGGGGGAAGATTTAGGACGGCCCCCGGAGAGATGCCGGGAGGACAGCCGGAACTTCCTCCACCCTGGGGCGTGGCCAAGGGAGGAATGCCGGGAACACCTGGGGCTCATCCGGAAACTGGATAAAAGGGGCCATCTCCCTTCATTCCAGGCTAGAGTCGGGTGGAAGAAGGACAAGGCAAGAAAGGAGAGTGGAAGCGGCCCGAGAAGAAGGCATTTGTGGCCAGGACTGTGAATTGGGGGTTTGTTTGTGTGCACTTTTGGACTTTAAATTTTGTATAGTTGTATTAATAAACGTGTTGTGGTGATTACAACATGTCCGCCTGTCTGTGTCCGGGTTGGCTCTACTATATATATATATATATATATATATGTGTGTGTATGTATGTATGTGTATATATATATATATATATATATATAAATATATATATATATATATATATATATATGCATGTGTATGTGTCGATATATATATATATATATGTATATTTATGTGTATGTATGTATGTGTATATGTATATGTGTTTGTGTGTATGTATGTGTGTATATGTATGTGTATATATGTTGATATGTGTATATATATATGTATATATATATATATATGTGTGTATATGTAGATGTGTATATGTAGATATGTATATGTATATATATGTTTTTATGTGTGTGTGTGTGTGTGTATATATATATGACAGCAACACTCATAACAGTGACAATTACATTGACAATCATGTTACGTTATTTTTAAAATGTTTCCTTTTCTTTTTCATAACTTCTTTAACACTATTTTGCTAGTATATATATATATATATATATATTTGCTAGTATATATATATATTGTGAGCTGGGGGGCTGTTCGCACCCATAAAGGTTAAAAAAGATGCTGAAAGACTACCTTCACATTGCTCCCTTGCTTGCTGGGTTGACCTATCGCGCTCCGCACTGTACTTCACAGACTTAAGAGTCCGAACATCACCTGTCAGTTATTGATTGATTGTTTGCTTTTCTCTCTCTCTGTCCTTCCCTGCTCCTGAAGCGCATTAGTGTGAAGAGGAAGATATGTTTGCATTCTTTTTGTGAGACGGAACTGACATCTCTATCTTGTCAAGGAACACTTTTCAAAAAAAGTGACATGTTTGTTTGTAGTGTTTGAATAAAATTCCTGTCTCTACAACCTCCTGTATTTCTGTGCAAATCTGTGATATGAAAAAGATTGGGAACCCCTCTCAGCGTGCATAATAATTTACTCTACTTTCAACTATAAAGATAACAGTGGTATGTCTTTAATTTCCTAGGAACATCTGAGTACTGGGGTGTTTTCCGAACAAAGATTTTTAGTGATGCAGTATTTAGTTGTATGAAATTAAATCAAATGTAAAAAACTGGCTGTGCAAAAATGTGGGTCCCCTTGTAATTTTGCTGATTTGAATGCATGTAATTGCTCAATGCGGATTACTTATAACACCAAATTGGTTGGATTAGCTCGTTAAGCCTTGAACTTCATAGACAGGTGTGTCCAATCATGAGAAAAGGTATTTAGGGTGGTCAATTGTAAGTTGTGCTTCCTTTGACTCTCCTCTGAAGAGTGACAACATGGGATCCTCAAAGCAAATCTCAAAAGATATGAAAACAAAGATTGTTCAGTATCCTGGTTTAGGGGAAGGCTACAAAAAGCTATCTCAGATGTTTAAACTGTTAGTTTCAACTGTAAGGAATGTAATCAGGAAATGGAAGGCCACAGACACAGTTGCTGTTAAACCCAGGTTTGGCAGGCCAAGAATAATACAAGAGCGGCATATGCGCAAGATTGTGAGAATGGTTACAGACAATCCACAGATCACCTCCAAAGACCTGCAAGAACATCTTCCTGCAGATGGTGTATCTGTACACTGTTCTACAATTCAGTGCAATTTGCACAAAAAACATCTCCATGGCAGGGTGATGAGAAAGAAGCCCTTTCTGCACTCATGCCACAAACAGAGTCACTTGTTGCATGCAAATGCTCATTTAGACAAGCCAGATTCATTTTGGAACAAAGTGCTTTGGACTAATGAGACAAAAAATTGAGTTATCTGGTCATAACAAAAAGCGCTTTGCATGGCAGAAGAAGAACACTGCATTCCAAGAAAAATACATGCTACCTACTGTCAAATCTGGTGGAGGTTCCATCACGCTGTGGGGCTGTGTGGCTAGTTCAGGGACTGGGGCCCTTGTTAAAGTCGAGAGTTGGATGAATTCAACCCAACATCAACAAATTCTTCAGGATAATGTTCAAGCATCAGTCGCAGTTGAAGTTACGCAGGGGTTTGATATTCCAACAAGACAATGACCCAAAACACAGTTCAAAATCTACAAAGGCATTCATGCAGAGGGAGAAGTACAATATTCTGGAATGGCCGTCACAGTCCCCTGACTTGAATATCATCAAAAACCTATGGGATGATTTGAAGCAGGCTGTCCATGCTCAGTAGCCATCAAATTGAACTGAACTGGAGAGATTTTGTATGGAAGAATGGTCAAAAATACCTCCATCCAGAACCCCGCCATTCATCAAAGACTATAGGAGGCGTCTAGAGGCTGTTATATTTGCCAATGGAGGCTCAACTAAGTATTGATGTAATATCTCTGTTGGGGTGCCCAAATTTATGCACCTCTCTAATTTTGTTATGATACATATTGCATATTTTCTGTTAATCCAATAAACGTAATGTCACTGCTGAAATACTTCTGTTTCGTAAGACATGTCATATGTTAAAAGTAAGTTGCTAATTTGAAAGCTCAGCCAATAATAAACAAAAATCCAAAGAATTAAGAGGGGATCCCAAACTTTTTCATATGACTGCAATGCCCTCAACTATTAATGGTACCCCTTGTAAAAATTTGTAAGAAGTGTTAGAAAAAGATCACTGCTGAAGAACTATCATCTTGCATCTTAAAATGTATATATTGTAATGGTGTTGACAAATTACATCAGCCAGTAAGGTGTCACCCATAGTATCAACTGGCATTCCATCACCAGTGGCAGGGGTGCCTATAAAAATAGTAATTACAAAATGTTTCCAACAGAATTCCATCTAGTGCAGCAATGGTGAACAGTCCTTTATAGAACAGTAAGTCACCTCAAACAGTTGTATGAAAAGCAGAAGGATCCATTTTGGTGCTTGGTGCTGGCATTACAATATATCTGATAGAGAAATAATTTTCATGATTAGAACTCATCTATGCAAAACAAGGATTTTCATGATATTTTTGAAATTTGTTTGTATATTAAACTCCATTTATCATTTATCTACTTATTGCATTTCAGTAAAGGTCTGCCAAAGGCTGAAGGCTGTCCTGGGAAGACTGGGCACAGGACATAAACCCAGACTCACTCACAATGAGGCAGTTACAACAAAATGAGCCAGAACTGACAACCTCAATTTCTTTAAGATGTAGAAAGACATCTAAGCCCATGAAAAAATTCAGCCGTGCAACCTAAATAAAAACTTCATTTTGTTTCTCCGTTTTTCCCCTTGTATATTATTTTTTCTTATAATATGAATGGGCTTACTATTTCAACTATAATTTTCTTTGTGTTTTTGAGTGTTTACTTGCTGTCTTCATTTGTAGATAGCCATCCATTATCTCATTTCAACACTTATAAACAGATATGTGGAATACATTTCCAAGTAGTGTTGCAACAGTATTACTTTGGAGACCTTAACATGGTTATATTTTGAGCATTTAGGCAGATAAGAATTGCAAAGTTTTATTGGGCTGAAAAGCCTGTTCTTGTCAAAATTATTTTTCTTTTCTTATGTCTTATACAACACCAAATCAGAAAATGATGGAACGGTATGGAAAATGCAAATAAAAAAAAAAAATTAATCCAGTGATTCTTAAATTTACTTTGACTTTAATTTCTATGCGGACAATATGAAGACATTTCATGGTTGTCTGATAAACTTCATTTAATTTGTTAATATAAATTCATTCCTGTATTTCAGGACTGAAACACATTCCAAAAAATGTTGGGACAGGGTCAACTTAGGGCAAGTAATGTGGTAAAATAATTAAATAATGATGTGATTTCAAACACCTGATGTCAAAATGTAGCTTGTGGTTTTATGCCTGGTACTAAATTGAAGATAAAATGTTACATTTGATGTATGATAAAAGTTAAGAAAATGGAATATGGGTTAATCATAAACATCACTGCAGTGAATGTTTAGAGTTCAAAAACAAATACAGAAAGAAATAAAGACTCCTTTTATACTGCATATCAATGCAGAAACCTTAGAAAAAGAAAAAAACACATTAGGTGATAATACTGTATTTTGAAAAGAACTGTATCACTTTGCTTTGGAAGGCGTTGCACTTTACTCCACACAATTCTCACAACTCACTCTATAACACTGAGCAAATTAATTAATTTGCCTGTACTGCGCGATCAAATAATTAAGGAGAAGGTTAAAGGGAAGGTTGAATGAATATGTGGGCAAAAGACTGATAGGAATTAAAGTACAGATGAAGAAAAAGCAAGAGAGGCCAAAGTGGAGCTGGATGGATAAAGTAAAAGAAGATCTGAAGAAAGAAGGTTGACTAAGGAGGAGGTACAGGACCCCTCATAGATGTGGGGAAAATGGAAGAAGACAAAGAAGAAGTCTCCAGCTGAAAAGGTATATGAGTGATTATCAAATATACGTCATATTCATGTTTGGCACTTGTGTGGATCATGCTATACTGTATGTACTATGAGACGGCTAGAAGTGCCACATGTCCACTCCACAAAAGTTTGCATTGTAATAAATAGGAGCAAACAGTTACAGCCCCACGTTACTAAAAGTTAAAAGTCATATCTGTATTTACTCTACACTGTAGATTACTGCAGTTTGATGACAGATAGCTGTTCCTAAACTTGCAATAAAAATGACTTGTCAATAATGTACTGTAGTATAAAAGCATCAGCAAGACAACCGTATATACTGTATATAAGAATTTCTCTCAAATTATATTGTTGTAAACTAAAGTGTAGATAGGGGCCAATGAAATTACAGGTTTTCTAAAAGGCATGAACTGACATCTGTAAAAGGTATAAAACAAAACTCTCTCTGGTCAGCCAGTACTGTATAGATAAATACATGAAAATAGAAATATTCCTTCAGCTCCTCAGAACAGCTGATAAACTGCCACATGAGAAATCTGAATTAGTCATAAATATCCCTATACAGATCATCAGCACAGATTTTATGAACTTTTTTTAAAGATAAAATAGATCAAGTAAGATCCCAGAATTCATTGTCATCTTACAGACTTGTAACAAATCCAGTCTCTCCTAGTGCACACTGTCTCAGCAATTTTATCTCTATAACAGAACAGGAAATTACATCCTTAATTTGTATAGTGAAACCTACTATTAGCCACTTGAATCCAGTGGCAGCAAAATTAGAGAAATGTTCAATTCTGTTCTGGCAGCATTACATTATCAATAGATCTGTATTGACTGGTGCAGTTTCTAATGTGCTAAAGGTGTTAACGATCAGACCACCATTGTAAAAATTAGAAACGTAAATAATTAGAACAATTTCTAATGTATGTTTTCTGAAGCACTTGAAAAAGCAGTAGCCTCAGAGCTCCTGACTCACCTAATTTATTACAACTTAACAATTTCTAGTCTGGCTTTTACACAGGTCATATGTACAGATATGGCATTAACTCGTGATCTTCATGACATTTTTAATGTCATTTGATGACAGAATTGTAATTATTATGCAGTTAGATTTAAGTGCAGCTCGTGACATGATTGACCACATTATTCTGTTACACAGGTTTGAAACTTTTATGGGGTTCTGAGGAACCATATTTGTGTGGCTTTGCTTATAATCAATTTCAATGCATACAGAAATGTGATAACACACTGAAATTAGATATTGTGTTCCTCTGAGCTGTTTTCATGTTACATTCTTCCAATGGGCGCTATGCATTAGTTAGGAAATGTAATATTTACTTTCATGCATATGTAGATGACATTCAGCTGTTTATCTTTCTTTGCACCAGATAATATTTCTACTATTGTGCGCATAATAAAGTGTGCACTCAAGATAAAAGAGTGGTAACTACTTTTTCGTACACAGAAAAACAGAGCTTTTATTAATTGGTGAATTTAATTTGTCACTTTTAAAAAGTTTTATTTATTGAATCAACATTTGACTTAGGCATTGTGTTCCACACCACTCTCATTTACCATTTCTAAAAGCATTTTTTTTTCAGCTAAAAATATAAAGAAGATTGGTATCCAGAATATACAGAAGATAATGTAAGCATTCATTTCTAGCTGAGCTGACTGCTGTAATGTCTTATTCATAGGCTGCTCAAATAGCACTATTTGCAGCTTCTAGTTAATTCTAAATGCAGCTGTAAGGATCCTTACCAGAACGCTGTAAGGATCCTTACCAGAACTAAGAATTATTACCATATAGCTAGCTGCTGTTTTCAAGTTTTTACATTGATTTCAACTTAATTATGAGTCTGGTTTCAAAATATTTCTTTTTATTTAAAGATCTTTAAATGCCTTGGGCCCTATCATAACTTATCAATGCTTACACTACTGAAGTGTATATTTTGGCCTTATGATGCTAGTCTTTTAGTCGCTTTAGGGGAAAATAAA
The DNA here is from genome assembly GCF_016835505.1 of Polypterus senegalus. Taxonomy (NCBI): domain Eukaryota; kingdom Metazoa; phylum Chordata; class Cladistia; order Polypteriformes; family Polypteridae; genus Polypterus; species Polypterus senegalus. Next base: position 147,191,250 of record NC_053159.1, on the reverse strand, counting down.
TACACTGTGAGATACCAAGAATTTAGCTACAGAAGCAAAGCTGTGGATGATGTGTCTGCTAATGTAAAGAATGGCCTCATATTCTCAGTATTTAAATTAAGGTTGAAGATTCACTCTAATATTGCATATACTGATTAGAGTTGCTGATTGTTGTCAGTCATTAGCTTAAAAATAAAGCTAAAACCATGACAATTGTTATGAACCGTTAGTGTTTCTCTTCTTGATATCCTGCAATGGCATTTGATGCCACTGCTATATTGCCAAGCTGCTACTGAAGCCGTGGTATTTGACACCATAGGCCCTTGGATATTGGAAACATACAAAAAAAATGTAATCTTCATTAACATTATCATGTCATGCCTAGGAGGACTGACATGGCCTGAGTTATCAGAACTGTGACTCTGTCTGTTATTGCCAAGAAAACACTTGGCTGGAGTTTTTTTTTTTACTTTCCTGCATTATTGATTTCCTATATCACATTTCTCATTTGTAATAGATCTGTATATTGTCATGATTTATGTTATTAAATTTGAAATTGCTCTGTGGCACTGTGTGTTTAACACAGATAAAGTGTTTATGCACAACAATGTGGTTAGTTTAACAAATAATCTATACTGAAGTATAGCTGTAAATTTGTACAAGCCTGTATTCAGGAACACACACATACAAAATAAATTTAATTGAATTGATCAAGTTCACTACTATTTGCACACCAAGTGTTTCAATATTTGCTGACATGCAAACGGTTTGATGCTTAAGTGTGGTCAGAAAACAAATGAGTAAAAGCAATTTAAATGTAACAATGTCTCTAAATTGTGCCTCACTATGTGTGTGTGTGTGTGTGTGTTTGTTTACAGGTCTGGTGTTCCTCCTTGTCTAATGCCCATCACTGCAAGGTAGTGCTCTGCAGCTATGCAGATTCCAAATTAGATGAATGGACAACGCAAACATTGCAGAATGGGTATTTATTATTGTAACACATTATATCAACACACAGTGTGCTTGCCTTGTAGGTACAATTAGATAAAGATGTAAATAAAAATAAAATATAGTATTTGCATAAAACAGTGTGGGGAAGAGTTTACCCCATAGTGTGATACCGTATTCACACTAACTGGAGATAAATGTGCTCAATGTGGCCATTTTAAGTCATATGGCTGAGTCTGCTGCTTTCTTGTTTCCAACTTAAAGGGCAGTATAATTCCTCACCAAAATCTAGATTGTCTGGACTGATCAATTGCAGCTACAAAACTATAAATCCTCTGTGGCAGAACAGGATTCTGGTTCAGGTTAAGCTGTATTGTGCTAAGACTTTTGCATATTTAGGAAAAAAGGGATAATGTTCTCACATTTAACAACATGATTAGCAAAAATTGCTGGGGTATCATGACGGCACGCCAATACCACTTAGTTACCCTGCAAAATGAAGTAAGAATCTCTATGTAGCATCTCAGTTGATAAATACAGCTCACTTGATATATATACCCAAAGATATTGTATATCTATAAGAATAAAGTTATGAGAAATATATTCGAGTAAGTTAAATTGTGCGCTGAATATTGTATGGACATGCATCTATTATATACTGTTTATTTCTAAATATGTATGAAAAATTGGAGACAAAACAGGACAACAGGATGATTTTTAGAATAGCAAAGACAAAGGATCAAGGCTGGAAAGGATTTTAGTCTCATAAAGCAGATGAAAAATGTGCAAGATTTGGTCTTAAATGAGCATAACAGAATCAAGAATAGATGGAACAGGTACTTTGAAAAGCTGTTGAATGAAGACAATCCAAGGGTAGTAATTAGGGATGAACCCCTTGAAAATAACAAAAAAATGAAAAGGCAAAAGGACAGGATAAAATACCAGCAGACATATGGCAGAGTTTAGGAGAAAAGGAAGTAGATGTGTTAGGTGATCTGATGCAGAAGACCTATGTGCAGCCATTTATAAGAAGAAGGGTGATATTCAGGATTGTGACACTATAGAGGGATAAAGCTAATGTCACACACAATGAAAATTTGTAAAAGGGTTACAGCGGGAAGGTTTAGGCTAGAGACCACCCTAGGGGAGGAGCAGTTTGTTTTAATGCCAGGTAGATGAACAACTGATAGTCTTTGAAATTAAATAGCAGAAGCATCTAGAAAAATATAAATGTTTGCACATGGTGTTTATTGACACCAAGAGGTCTAGACGTGCATGAGAGAGAAATCAGTACCAGGTAATATGTGGGTATTGTCCATAATATGTATGAGGGAGTGAGCAATGTTGGGGCAACATACAAGATCTCAGTTAGAGTAGATCCACTGCAGGGGTTTTCTTTAAGTCCTTACCTCTTTGATTTGGTTATGGGTCTTTTGAATCATGGGATAAAAGACCAATCACTTTGGTTTATGCTTTTTGCTGATGATTATGTTGTGTAGAACCAGTAGTAAGATCAGCAATGATGTATGGAGCTGAGGTAAAAAGGAGCTCAAGAGAAGAAGTTAGATGTAGCAGAAATGTGTGGAGTTACAAAAAAAGGACAGAATAAAAAATGAGACAATCAGAGGAACAGCAAAAGTGACATCTAAAAAAAGTACAGGAAAGAAGGCTGGAAAGTGTTATGGACATACGATGAGGAGAGACAATGAATATGTGGTCAAAAGAGTGATGGGAATGGAAATACAGGGAAATAGAAATTGAGAGGGGCAAAAGTGGAGGTGGATGGATTAAGTAAAAAATGATCTGAAGGAAAAGGGCTTGACTGGAGAGGAGATGCAGGACCAAGCTGTTTGGAGAAGGAAGTGGGAAAAGATGAAGATGATGAAGAAGAAGAAAACTCCAGCTGAAAAATGTACACATATAGTAAGCAAGAATTTTCAAAACCTGGCAGGATCTAATCAATAACATTTTAGAAAATGCTTTTAAAGCACTGAGGAAGCAGATTCTCTCCCGTTTTCTTTATCTTCTCCATTTATCTTTATTCACTTATTAATTCCTCTATTTACTTAATTTTACTAGCTTTAAGTTTTACGCTGCCGGCCTTGCTTTCTTTCCTAGGGGTGGGGGTTCATTTGTTTTCGATACTATTTTTTTTTTTTAAATTGATCTATTTGTATGGAATGTTGTGTGATTACAATAAAATCAATAAACTTTACTATGAACTATATCCTTTACGTACACATATAAATAAATACATACAGTATATAAACAGACATATGCAAACACATACTATATTTATATCAATCTATAAATTAAACAAAAATTGCAGTGGTCATTAAAATAATTAAGCAATTAACATTCTTTTATGCTTAGTGCTATGCATAAAAGTGCTGGCAAGACCCAGTTGGTCATTGTACTGAGCTACCATGATTCAAAGAAGAAATCTCTTTGACTTGAGGGGAAGGCTGATTGATGGGCCATGTAGGAAAACCATACGATGCTACAGTACATCAAGAAAATTCTGTCATTCTCTTGTGGCAGGCCTTCACTTTCAAATCTGTATCTGGAAATGATATCCACAGAGCAACAGTGGGTTGGTTCTTAGTTGAATATGACAAAGGAATTAAATACCTGTGTGATGCCATTCCACCAAGTATATCTACCTGTTTTGACAGACAAGGAGGTGTGACCTGATACTATGATCCAATGTGTAGCCCTGTTCTTCACCAATAATTAATTTATTTGCTCTGGTTTATTCAATACTTCACCATATAACATAGTAATATGAATAAAATGACACATTACACAAAAATTGTATAATGCAAAATGAAACCCATTTCTGATACCAGCCTTGTAGATTAGGAACACAGTTTAAAATTCCCATCATTGTCAGAACTTTCTGATTGTCATACAGTGTTGTGTGGGATGCCAGTACTTCACAGTGCATGATTACACACCTACATCCAATTTTGAGTTACAAATCAACCTAATCTAGGAGTACCTGAGGAAAAACAACACGTTCATGAGGAGAATATGCAAACTCAATAAATACAGTGCTTGAGCACGATCAAAATCCAGGATTCTAGAGCTATGAAGCAGTACTGATAACCAATCCACCATTGTGATGAACCCTAAATCAAAAATTATTGTTTTAATGTGAATTTTTATATAGCTTTGATGGAGAATAGAATGCAGCTGTCTCTTATTTATGTAATTGTTTTTTAAGACTGTGGCATAACCAGCTGTGAAATTCAACAATACAGAAAAAAAAAAATCTCTTGAAGCATCTTGACTTTCAGCCCATTGTTAAAGTACTGCAAGCTGGGCTTTCAGTCACTAAATTAAAAATGTGTTGGTGCTTGCCCAGGTCTGGACATCTGCACATTGGTAATACCTCTTGTTGCTCTTTTACAGATATTTACTAATGCTTATGTCTATGTTGACCATTCAACTTCTTTCCTTTTTTTCTGTACTAAAGTTTCACGACTCCTGATCCTTTTATCATAGAAGTAAAGAAATGCAGGAATTAACAATGACATTATGCTTGTTTATTGGTGAAATTACTGACCTCCCTGAAATAAAAAAAATCAATTGCCCACTTCAAAGTGATTTAAACACATTAGAGGCCAAGAGTTTATCCACTTATAATGAAAAGCACATAAGGTGGCCTTCGTAAGGTGTGGGACAAAGACACATCTTTCCTCGATTTAACCCTCTGCTCCACAGTTCAAAATTACAAACAATTCAGACGTGATTAAAATGCTCATTGAAGACTTTAATATAAGATTATTTACAAACATTTCAGTCTTATCATGTAGAAATGTCACCACTTTCTCTACATGGTCCCCCCATTTCAGGGCACAGTAATGTTTGGGAGAATTGGTGACACTGATGTTTGTGATTACTCAGGTCTGTTTCAATTGCTTCATTAGTGCAGGCATAAGATACCTAGGCTTGTTTCTACCCTTAGGAGTCTGTATTTGCCATTGATCAACATGAGGTCAAGAGCTGTTCTAATGAAAGTCAAATAAGCCATTGCAAGGGTGAAACACAAGAATTAAACCATTAGTGACATTAGTAAAATTTATGATTACCAAATGTCACAAACATTATGTCTGGAATGTCATTAAGTAGAAAGAATGCACTGTTGAGCTCAGTTTGGTAGGCCAAGGAAGACCTCCACTGCTGATGACTGTGGTATAGCGGGTCCACAGCTCAGATTAAAACAGCCAGTTTTTAAATAGATAATTGCCGCACTCGTGGTTTAAAGAGGGGACATGGTAGTGTGGCCAGAGCGGTTCCCGGGTGCTTCGTGATGCGGGCGATCCTCACTTAAGTGCACAGGTGAGGAGTCGTCTGCATCTGTAATTGATGCCAGGAACTGGTAATCGCCACAACTGAACCACATCCCCATTATATATAGTAGGAGCGCGAGTGTGGAGAGGAAAAAGATAAAAGTGAATGGAGGTTAAGGAGGAGGGCAGCTGGAAGTGAAGAAGCCAGCACATGCATGACGGAGCGAGTGGGCAAGTGAGCATGAGCGGTCTCGCTATAAGAAGGAAGGCAGCTCTAAAGTGAGCCCTATCGGGGTGTTTGGCTGGCAACTGGGGCAGTCGGTAGTGGTTGCTTCTGCTGAACGTTTGTGAGGAGCAGGAGTGACCAGCAGGAGGTTGACTTGCCGCATATGGCTGCGGGAATCAGGAGGCTTGGGAGGTGAATACCCCATTGTGAGCACCCTGGTCGCTGGGGAACCCAGGCCTCAGTCGAGTGGCGCACTACGGACCCAGGGACCAGAAGGCTTCCAGACCAGCAAAAGTAAGAGAAAGTCAGCTGCAGGTAGGTCAACTCCACTGCTGCATAGCCTGGATGGGAGAAGCAGGGGAGTCGCCAGTAGAAAGAAGGCCCCGGGCTTTGTTTTTAAAAGGACTTCTTCCAGCCATTGTTTTAACCTTGTTTTTAACTGGATTTGTTTATTGGATTTTAACCTCCACATTTTTCACTTGTTTTTAATGGATTATTTATTTAATAACTGTTTGCAACACTGCATTATTTATATGAACACTTTGTTTTGACTGTTTTTAAATAAAAGCATTTGCACATTTGGTACCATCCCATTGCTTCGTTGTTGATGTCTTCACTGTCCAGCTCATCCGGTTACATTAATGATGGTATCGGGTTCGAGAGTTCCCCAGAAGCCAGATGGGAGCATGGAGCAGAACCCACATCATCACAATGACAGAAGAATCCTCACTATATTTAAAAAAAGGCCAAAAACGCATGTCTGACAGATCAGAAATGGTCTTCAGGATGCAGATATATACATGAGTCTACTATTCACAGAAAAGTTCATGAACAGAAATACAGAGGCCACACTACAAGACACAATCCACTAAAACAGGATGTCCAGATTATAGTTTGCAAAAATGTACAAAAATAGCCTGTAGAATTCTGGAAAACGGTCTTGTGGACAGACAAGACAAAGATGAACCTGGATGAGAGTGATGGCAAGAGTAGAGTGTGGAAACAAAAAGGAATTGCTCAAGATCCAAAGCATATCACCTCATCTGTTAATCATGGGCTGCTCAAGTTTCAGTACATGCCTCCAAACACATTGGATGGCGTGTCATCCTACAACAATATAATGATCCTAAAGATACAGCGAAGGCAACACAGGAGTCTTTCAGAGCTAAAAAATGGAAAATTCTTAAATGGGCAAGTAGGTGGAGTAACGCGCAGAAAGCATATCGCGCGACAGAGCAGCCGCAAGTAAGGCCAGCAAGTAAAGGAGCATTGTGAAGGTAGTCTGTCAGCATTTTTAGGAGGGGTTTTCCGAGGAGTGTCCATATCTTCTAGGGGTGTGATCAGCCCCCAGCTCACAATATATATATATATATATATTATTATTATTATAAATATATATATATATGATATATCATAAATTAATTATATAAAGGAAAAATGTGTCCTTATTCCAAACATTATGGAGGGCACAGTAAATATTATGCACAATTGTGAGCCTAGGTAGCTTAAGCACATGTAAGGACAGAATCTGCACTCAAAGGTAAAGAAACTAGCAAAGTAATGTATGACTTCATCAACCCAAAACATTTACTCTTTTAGTGGAAGATACATATTTCATGGTAACCAAAAAGTTTAGAGAACTTATCTACAAGAATGTTTTGTGCCACATATGAAGCACATGGCATCCCTGCAGAACTAATTTTAGTCTGCTTGGCAATCAGAAAAATGTATTGTAGTGTAAGCAGCCTATCTAATAATGCTGAATGCCTGTGCTGAAATATTGAAGCCATTACTGTTCATTTTGGTTCAAAACATATAAGACCGATTTTAGTCATTTTTTGCTGGTAAGAATAATCCCCTGATTTCACACCAAAGAACAATTTGGGGGATTAAGCTGGCAATTATAGCTGAGGTTGTGACTCATTCTCTATCTGGCTGACCAATTTAAAGCAGAATGAACCAAATCACGGAGAACAATTTAGCACCTTTTAAATGGAATGCCAGATGGACAATAGCAGAGGAATGCTAGGATTCTGAAATGAATTGACAACTCCCCTCATTCATTATTAGGAAGCTGAATAAAAGAATGTGGATATATTCATTTCTGAAAACTATGCTTTTTGTTTAAAAATAATCTAGTAGAGCCAATTCGCAACTTTTGAAGGATGGGCTGTATCTTCAGGATCATAGAAGGTCATATTTAACAGCTGCAAACATGACAAAGAAAGCTTAACTAGACATAAAATACTTGCATCTCACAGGAACCGCAGTCCGTTTCCTAGGGTTATGAAGAAAAACGGGAACATTTATTAATAACTTTTGAGATCATTTAGAGTAGAACCATTTGCACTCAAAAGTATTAACTTGCCATGGTTCAGCAGAAATACTTGCTTTCAGCATCCACTTTGGGAAATACCAAGGGTGATGATATATGGCATACGCCTCCTTAGATCTTAAAACAAATTATATGGACATATAAATGCAGAATGTAAATGGAGCAACACTGGAAAAAAAGCAAGTGAGCCAAGAACCAAGTGTCCCAGAAGAAAAGGCAGTGCAGCCTACTTAGTTAATGGGATGTAATAGGGTGCCAAAAGATCGGCGGCAGGACAACCCTAGGGGGTACATTAGGTATGGCATATGTGGTAAGTGAGCCGCTTTTTAACTGATTTCTTTGGGACTGTCCTTGGACATTCTGTATGGCCACTCAGCAGTGCACTTTGCAGTCATTCACATATTCCACGGTAAATTAATGAAAGAAAACCCAGAGGGTGAACAGTAATGTCAGACTGTGATCTATATTAAAGACAAAGTGGTGGGATTAGGGGGACCAAAAACAGCTGAGCAAACGTCTACAAGTCAGCAAGAGCATTTACAGTGCATTAGGTGGGGACAATGCCCAATAAATAGCATGGGAGCATTATACTTTGTAATTTTGCACGAGTTGACAAAAGCTTTTAAGGGAAATAACCAAGAGAACAAGGATAAAGGCAGGATATGACACTTAATTAAAGTCTGCACATTTATAAGAGTTTACAAAGGATTAAGCGAGGAAATACTCAATAAATGGTACAAGGATAATTATATTTCTGCACCTTTTTTTATGACCCACTTTGAAATGTTAGCCATTTTAAAAAGTTGTCTTGTAAAGAATTAAACCACATAACATCAAATGAATCTCCTTCTTTCTCAGTCACAGTAAAATGGCCCCCATTCATAATGTTTTATAACTCTGAAATGAATTAAGTGGCTTTAAAGTTGTGTGTGTATAAGCAGCAAAATAAATAAAAGAATTTTTGAACATTTTCAACATCCAATGTCTCTCTCTATTTTTTTTTGTCGATCATGTGCCAAAGCTACCAAGAGTGTAATTTGTTACAAATAATATTTAACTTTCCAGTGAACAAGGGAAGATTTGCCATGAAATTCACTTATTTTATCATACTACCTCTAAAAAAATCTTTCCATTTTTCATTTTGCTGCTAAAATCACAATATTAACAGATACACAAAAATCCAATCTGCCCAGGAATAATCTGCTTCTGGCTCAGTCCCTTCAGAATTAGAGAACAATTTATTAAGCAGGATGGCTTTGGGGTCCCACAGAGTAAGACTAATGAAGTGGCATTTTCAGAGGGTTGTATTGTAGTGTTGGGAGTTAAAACAACAAATTAGGGTCTGTTTTTGTATCATTATGAATTATTGAAATTAGAAAAATGGCAAAAGTAATGAATATGTGTGGGCTGCAGGGAGGTTTTCTTTGAGCATCTGTTTTGCTGAAACACATGTGAAAAATTAACTTGATGCTTCTTACAGCATTTTCCATGTAAAGCAGTTTGTTCGCTTTGAAGAATTTGCTTTAATACTAAAAATAATAACTTGTTTTCTCAGTTCATATATAATATGTAAGAAGTATATATAGAAAGTATGCATGTAATGATGCACCTCTGGATAACGTCCAGTTCTTCAACAAAAGGGCAAACTACATAAAAGATAAATTGCTTTTATTATAACCAAAGGGAAGATAAGCACATGGATTAACAGAAGCACAAACATTAAAGCAGAGAGAAAGGACAACTCTGCCGTCTCTCTGGGCCAACTTCTACTCGGTACCGCAGACTGGCGGCCTTCTTACCAACTTACTGTACGTCCTGAGACTAAATTAACTGCTGAAATATTCCACCCCAATGAACCCCAGGGGAGGCCACATGATCAGTAACATGCCTTGCACTTTAATTGGGTCTTTTCTGCATTCTATTGGATCCACTTGGTACTGCAACTGCCTGTTATTAAAAAACCCATACGACAGTTACCCAATGCACCTCATTTTACCTGACGTTCCATTTGTATCCATTTTCCATAGCTTGGCAGGCCCCACTATTGATAAATAAATTAGAGAGAAAACAGCAATGGTCACCTGTGTCATTCTATGACTGCTCAAATATAGTACTTGTCAGAGAATATCTTGTTAAATTTTTTGTAAATAGTTTTTGATGAATAAACAATTTGTTCTTAACCCATCAATTCATTTTGTTACTTGTCCTGTTAATAGTCACAGCAGCCATAGCCTATCATGGCAATGATGGAAGCATCTTTAAAATGTAGTAAATGTAAACCCATCGTCTATATAGAGCATTGTTTTAATTAATATGTAGACTACTCCTGGGTAATGCTTCTTTGTGAAGATCTTTAATAAGTGGATGATTTCTATGTTTTAGTAATATACAAGAATGGACATTTTCCCCTCACGAACATCCCTTTTACTAATTTATACATAACTAAAGCTTGCATTCTGCTTGCATTTTGTTTTTTTCGTACAGTGGATAACACAGTTGTCAGATAGTACATACATAAACAGAAACATTTACTAGTACTAGTACTAATGGCTGTTAAGGACATGTAGCATGCCCGAAGATTACTGTGTATGTTAGAAGACCCTGCAACTAACTCCAGCCCCATCAAATGCTGGCTTTCAACCCAATTCTGCCAGGATAGTCTCTGCTACACCCCTTCCCTTGATCTTCACCTGGATTAAGTGGGATTGTGAACTTCATAGAATAAATAGTCTGCATGAGTTAAAGCAGATTAAAGAGAAAGTGCCTCCTTAACTCAGAAAATAATATGAGTTAATGTGAGATTTACATTTACTGTTATTTGTCTGGAGCAGCATGGTGAGATAGTGGTGGGTGCTGCTGCCAGAAGTCCTGTCTGTACAAAGTTTTATGTACTGCATGTGGTCCAAGTGGCTTTTCTCCGAGGACCCCAGTGTCCCACTCACATGGGTGTATGCATGTGTGACAGGCGCCTGGCGTCCATGCCCAGTCGGGATGCCCCTGCACACTGTATTCAGGGGGAGCAGCCCTGGACAGTGCAATACCTCCCCCTGGACGATAGATGGCCGCCCCCCTGGCCTGGTGAAGTGCCTCAGTTTCCCACAGGGCTCTCTGGGAATTGGAGTTGGGGGCAGCCCTGTTGGGTCCCGCATGTACCACCAGGGGGTGCTGTGTTTGGGACTCCTGAGCCCATATGGACAGCAGCATCATCACACCTGGAAGTGCCTTCAGATCTTGGTGATCAAACACCTGGAGCACTTCCAGGTGACCTATAAAAGGAGCCAGTGACCACCACTCATCAGCCAGTGTCGGGTGGAGGAAGACAAGGTTGTGAGGGAGGAGTGGTGGTGCCAAGGAGGAGTGTTTGTGATTGTGCTGCACTGGTGGTTACTGGTGCTTGGGACTGTGTTGTGGCTGGGGGGATTACGGGGAAGACGTACCCTCCAGCTGAAGAAAAATAAAAAAGCATTTTATTTTACACGTGCCTCCAGTGTCCAATCTGTGTCGGGTCAGGCGCTATATAGTGCCGTTTACACATGTTAGGTTAATTGACCCTATAGGAGTTAGCTTAAGCATTTGTGAATGTGTGAAATAAATGAATAGGCTGTCTCTAATATGCACCCTGGGCTACCAGGATATGCTCTTGCCTTTTTAATACTGAAATGGTTTAAATAGGTGAATGATGGATTGATTCTATGTAACTATTAAGACATTTATATTACTAAAAATTGACATCATATTCAGTAACAAGTGTTATAGTTTGTTTCTCCTTCTTCCTTGTGAGGTACAAGCTTTGGGCACAGGGAAATCCCTGGGGGAAATAGGCCAGGAACTCCAAATCATCCAGATCAAGATCTCATCTCTTTTGAGAAGGACAAGAGCAGAAACAAGGTGAAAACACTCATAAACAACTCTTTCCCTTCTTGTCATAAGATGGGAAGCACGAACAACAAGAACTGAAGGGAAATGAGTCAGGTAAGTTCTGACTATCCAGGTAGTAGGAACTGCAGTGAGTGCTATGTGTAACCATAGCTAAAATGAAAATCTCCCAATTTATGTAAAATCCTTTATATAGAAGATGGAGACCAGAAGATTGTCCATTTTAATTAGATTTTTCCAATAATGTATGAACTATACATTGTTAAGTGTGTGTTTTGGTTGGCTGAATGCCCAATATACTGTATATTGTTTTGGTACACAAGAGTGCACTAGAAGTCCACCTGGAATCTGTAACAACTGTGAGGTAGAGATAACAATCACTAGGAACGGTGAAATAAATGTGATTTTTGTGAGCAGAACAAGATGTTCTGTCAAAGCCTAAAAATGTCTTAGTTATGTGAAAAATGTGACCTCTAGAATTCAGTTAAGGAGCAAATAAATCTAGGTGGAGGCTAAAACTGCCAGAAATTCAAAGCTACAGTGTCTTTACTCGGAGTCTGGAGGAGAAAGAGCAGTTAATCCTTAACTTAGACAAAGTGTGCACTCATTTGGTCCTACAATTATTAACAGCCGGTAAATTATTTAGAAAATATACTACACAGTTAATTAACCACTTCTATACAGTAACAGTAAAATAATCAGATCAATTAAAAATATACAAATAACATCATACATATGTAACGAATAATACATACTCAGATATAATGGGCTTTAGTAGCCTCAAGTAATAACAGTCTCAAAAGAGTTTTGTATTGTTAAAAAAAATCCATTCACGTACTTCAACATTTTATTTTTGTATATGCTCAGTGGGAGCAGAAGTTTATTCCAGTGGTAGTCACTGGAAGGGGTGGCAGTCTTCGGCATGTTATATTGATTCATAAACCTCATCTACCAGTTAAACATACATATATTCAGGTGTAAGCCAAACAAGCAAACATTTCAAATGTGCCAGCTCCACACATAATACTGACCGTCTTCTACATTGTGTGTTTTCTCGATGTTCTGATGTGCTGCTTAGTGTCTGAACTACTTTGACTACTCCTGGGATGTCAAGAATGATGCGAGCCATGGTTTCAATGGTAACTGAATCAACAGCAGAACATCTGTATTTTATTTCAGTTTATACAGATGACTATTTCAGATTATATTAATGATATTGTAGAGTGTTGGGATGACGGGATTGGCTTTTTGGTGTAAGTCATAAGAACTGTGCCCCTGCTTATTATAAAGAACTATGCCCTCCCAGAGTTTTACTGTCTTTATGACTGCTGTTAGATAGAATTTTGATCATTTGTTGCTCTCACTCGCACCCACCCTCACACACAAATAAACACACACACACACACACACACACATAGGATGGCTTTGCCCCTTCTAAAAGCATTTCTCCTCTCTCTCAGGTGTGTGTAGCCCCACCAGAATGTTCATGCCAAAAGTACCATTGTATATTAAAGACATGAAGTACAGTACTATTGTGTGTACACATTAATTAATATTACTCATTTTACCCACACATAATCCAATTCAGGATAATGTTCAAAACCAAACTCAGTTGTATGAATGAATCAGCCCCATAAGAGAATTCAGGTCTTTGCACATTTACTTGCACTTGTCAATGCAGACTTGCCAATCAACTTAACCTCCACATTTGTGGTAGGAAACACAGTCAATGATCGGGCCTGGATTCAAGTGGACATTCCTGGAGTTTAGAAACAGCAGGCAGTTTAACTCACATTGGTTTAGTCTTACACAGCACTGCTTGGTAACACTTTACATTGAGTCAATAATTACACTATAACTACTAGATCTTGAAATATCATCGAAAACCTATGCAGTTATCACTGCAATTCTCCATTACAATTGTCCAGACCATGGAACATCTGTTACACAGTTGTAGTTGCATACCTTGATGTTTTTATTACATTTTGAAAGTACAGATACAATTTAACTATGTAAATACATTTTTTTGGATCAATTATAAATTGTTAATTGTAATGATATAAACTGTAGAATAACAATGACAGCTGAGTAATTAACTATAGCGTTATTTTTTATTACACAGTAAGTACATAACTCGTAGTTACACTATACTTATACAGGTAATTACATAGTAGTTACAGTGTAATTATGGACACAATGTAAAGTGTTACCCACTGTTCTTTGGAAACCTGATCAGAGGATGTATACAGATTAAAACAAATAAAACAGACAGAAAAGTGCACAAATGTTCAAGATATACAGTACCTTCATAATCACTCATGTCTATACTTGACGGAATAAGTAGAGATTCATAAATTGTTTTAAACATTCATAGTGGATGTATGTAAAAAGGGGAAATGGAAAACATTTAATAATTGTAAGAGAAAACCCCCCACCATAATTTCATTCAGGAATTAGCCAGCAGCATGCCAGATGTTGAAAGAGGCTTGTGCCACAATGTATTCGATGTCTGTCAAAAGGAGATGACCTGTGAATCGTGCCTCTGCAGGATAAGATTCTGGTTTTGCCAGCCTTTGGTTGCAATGGAGAGGGCAGCATCATACTGTATGTAGGTTTGCGAAAGTCGTTTCAGCTCTTCTTTTGATACTGGAAAGGTAGGGCCTCTACATCAGCTACTCCAGTATCATTGAGCTTTGAGACTTACCAGGGACAGCAACCCAGGAAGCCTTGAGCACCAACCTCATTTTAACCTCTTGTACCTGTAACCTCATTAACAACAAAGAACTTGTACAATGCCTGAGAATGTACATGCAGACAGGCTGGTAAATTAAAAATTTCAACCCAATGCATAATTCCTATTTTATCAACAGCGTTTAGCATTCGCACTATGAAAATTACAGTGTACAATTTAAAGGCCACAGGTTCTGTCCCTGCCACTAGATTATTTTATGACCTTGAGTGATCATGACAATGCATCAATTACACTTTATGTTTAAAACACATTAGAATGGTTTAAAGTAGGGGTCTCAATCCACAGTAGGTCACAGTAGCCTTAGGCCTTCACTATAGCCAATATTATAATTAGAAGCCAAGTTTTGCTGTTAATGATATATTTTACTTTATTAAATTATATGGCTTGGCAGTGCACACACACACTATGACAGATTAGGCATTTCTGAGAGATTCATGTAAATATTCTTTGACAGAGGGTAGCTTATAGATGACTGGCAGCTGCTTAAGTAAAAAAATAAGCTGTTTATATTTTTAAATCTTAAAATGCAAGTTATTTAAAATCACAGCAACAACTATGTTTCATTAGCAGCAGTAATTGGCTACTAATTAAGAAACTCAAACGAAAACTGTTAGCAAAGCTCTAAGAAGTGAGTTAGAGACCCCAAGTCTAGGAGGTAATTTGCAAACTGTCACTTGAGCAGTAGTCTCAAATTCATCCCATTTGTACCCTCACTCATGAGCTCTGACATACTTGACCTCCTCCATTTGGGACAGAGGTTCTCTAATCTGTGGTAAGCCAGTGAATGCTTTTTAGGAGATTACAACAGCATCACAAATAAGGATGCAATATGACGAGGTGAAGAGGACAACTTCACACACTACCAGCAAAGATGCACCAGTTAGATTCCCGAGCTAGATACTCTCCCAATCTGAGTTATGCCTTGATATCCTGGGCATGAGGAAATGAATAGGAAAAGAGAGACAAGAAACAGCACTTAACACAAACTTCGCTCCACAAATACATGAACCAAATGGCACACAGAAGCAACACCAGGACCCCCTCTTCTTGTATCACTTTCCGCGAGACAATTTTTGTCTGTCTCATTTTTCTACCTTGAAGCATTATTGCTTTTAGAAATAAATGAGAATATCGGTCTTAAATCATTCTGTGGCAGTGATTTTATCTGAATAAACATTTAACGAAAAGAGAAAAATGATTCTGAAAATGAAAAAAAAAAACCATTCAACCTGGAAAGCATACAAAATGTTAAAGTCAATATGAGCAAAAAGTCACAAATGCTTGCTTTCAGATTACTGAAATCAAATAGCATGGCTTTATCTGTTTTGTACACTTCCTGTGTTCGTTTTGAAGCATCGCTCTTTCATTTTTTTGAATGATTTAAAAAACTTTTGATGGGAGACTAGAAAGGACGCAGAAAGAATTTGCTGCTGTATTCTTTTAAATGATAAAACCTCAAAAGCATGCAATAAAATAAATAAATGTTAAATTCAAGTCAAAAGATGATTCTATTTCCACTAAGCGTGACTATCTTCTTGTTTTATTTCAGTATCTCATAGCATGGATGTAATTTTACTAAGAAAGAAGTGCATTCAGACACGTGTGCATTTCTTTTCTTTTATGCGCTCTTAAGTCAGGTTACAGTGTCTGTTTAGAAGCTCATTTTTATTCATTTTATGCACTCCTGAGTTCATCTGTGTGGGCTGGTCAGATTGCTCTGTAAGTAACAGGTCACTGATTTATTTCATTTTTTATCTCCTACCCAAGGCTGTTTCTGTCTTGTCTACAAAGGTGAGAAGAATGCTTCTGCTCAAGTAATTAGAATCTTTTTCCTATATGCTTTCAGGGCCCTGCAATATAAAGATTCTCCTGTAAGATTTCAAATTGAACATGTATTGTTGAAGGTTTGGTTCAAGGCTCCCATTACTTTCCATGTCCTTCTAACTTTAAGGGTCTTTATAAAGAAAAAGTTAAAGAGCATTTAACTTACTTATTTATAAGATTAGAGGTAGGAGGCTGACTATAGAGTTGTAGTATAAGAACATAGCACTTGTTATGAGGATGGCCAATCGGTATGCTACAAATTAATATTTTAGCTCAATCCTAAAACATATATGTGAAAATAATAAATAAATGTATAAAATACACAATCTAATTGTTATATGTACTTGCAATATGTGGCCGGTGAAGCATACTTTTCAAAATAAAGGTGCCATTGTGGTTCTTTAGAGAAATGCAGAAGTGGAACCATTTTTAGTTCCTAAAAGACCCATCCGAATGCAGATTCCAGAAAGAACTTTCATTTATTTATGTCCATAACAAGCTTCACACAGTAAATACCCATGAATAGATAGTAACAGATTTAGAATACCAGTTGGTCATGATTTTAAATGGAATCTTGCTGCATACAGTAACACAGGCAAAGTCCAGGTTTTCTTAAATGGTTATTGTCATTCTAGGTGGCCTACCATACATTAAAAATTTCAAGGTTTTGTTTCAACATATTAGGGAGTTTTGCAAAGCACAAATAACCCACTTCATATACAAAGAACCTTTCCCAGAATGAAATTGACTAGCAATAGTCCTACTAGGAAGCAGAGGATCCAGTAATCAACCATAAAGTGCCATTAAAACAACCACCATTTGTAAGAGTGTATGTTGACATAGTGCCCAGTACAGCTGCATTATAGCTCCAGAAATTTAGGTTCAATTTGTTCAATTTCTGGCCTGATTACTGTCTGTTTTCCAGGAACTCTGCTTTCCTCTAAAATCACAAACATAGTGTTATTTGTGTTTCTAAGATGACCTAAGGTGAGTATATATAGATGAGAGTCAACGTCAAAGTACACCCCTTGAAATGTAATACACCTGTCCCAGCACTTCTACCTTTTCTGGGAACATTTCCTGTACTCATCTGTTGTTATCGTATCAAAAGCTTTCAATGATTTTTTAGGGATTTCTTCTAAATTGAAAATTCTCTTATTTTCAGTCTTTTTTGGAAAAAAAGTGATATGATGCAAGATCTAGAGAATTGGGGGGATGCAAAAAAGTAACCACAATATTTTTGGTCAAAAACTCTTTGACTGACAATTCATGGGTCAAAATGTAGTTTTGCATGTACCCCTGATTTTTCCTGATGCTTTCCTGCAGATACCTCAGCAATTCAGTAAAATGTGGATGTATAACAGTCTGTTTACTGGTAAACTATTTATTAGCAAGTCTGTTAATGTTAAAAACATGATTATTATTGTTTTGATGTTTATTATGACCTGATGTGCTTTTTTCGACTTGAAGAAAGAAAAAAAAAGGAAAAAAAAAAACACACACGTGACTGTAGAATAAATATCAGAAATAATCAACTCAATGTAATTCTACACGGCAGACTGATTAACACAACTGTAGGCATGCAATACTTGTCTGACTAGTTGATAAGTATACCATACTCCCATGCAATTGACTGATTCCAGGCATTTTTGGTCCCCTCCAGTTTAAATATATAAAAGTATGTTTTTCTCATAACAAAAATCCTTTGACACATGTCTAGAACGGAGGGTCAGCAGTCAGCATGTAGCTGGTATTACTAATTGACTATTAAGTTGCATGAAATTTGCAGATTCAGGATAGAAAGTAGTATACTGTCATATCAGAAATAAATCACTTCCAGAATTAATTTGAAGCAAACAGATCTTAAAAATTTAATTTACACTTTATTAAACATTCATTCATTTTAACCTATTTTTCCACAGGTAACTGGATACATAAAGTAGAAAAATTACATTTTTCTTGGTTCCTCTCTGTAACTGCTTTCTTGTTCATTTTTCTACCTAAACTACAATTACTTTTCCATTTCCTGTCTACTCCCTGATTGTATACAATATTCTTCTGTCAATTCCTGCCACTGAACCCATGACAAACAAGCTGTTCAGCGCTACCACAGGAATTCTTTTCATCCATTTCCTGAATCCACTTATTCCATTACAGCAACATTTCCCACGACACTTGAAACCTTGACGACGTTCAAAAAATACTGTATTAAACTCTTTTGTCAAATGTGTTATGTTCTTCAGTAGGCATCTCACATTATTCTTGAAGACTTTTCATCCTTAGGTTAGACATGATTAACGTTTGTGATTAAATTCCCTCAATGTCTTCAGAATCCATCCATCTGTTCATCTTCTAAACCCACTTATCCAAAGAAGACATGCAAGTTAGGTAAATTGGAGATTCTAAATTGGCCCTAGTGTGTGAATGTGTGTGAATTTTTTCATTCTGTGATGGACTAGTGGCCTGTCCAGGTAGTGTTCCTGTCTTGCATTTAACGCTTGCTGGGGTGGCCCTAATTTCATCAAAAAAAGATGGTGAGAAAAAAATTTTATCTGATGCACAGCAACTCAACTGACCAAACAGAACCAGTGGGGAAAAAAGCAAATCAAAATAAAAACTAATTCAAGTGATTAATTAAGGGATTGGGTTCCAGTCAGAATGCATTTACATAAATGAAGGTGACTACAAGAAAACAGCATTTTTACTGTATGTGTGAGTCATGCACAGTTTAACCACACCTATTGAAGTGATGACTCACTAAGTAAGACTCTGCAGATATGGCTTCACAGGGGAAGAAATCATTCTTCGAGAGAGGTACGTAAAAATTCACCCCGTCTCAAATCAATGTAAGTCGATGTAACGGTATAGACCCAGATGAACCAAAGCTAGACAAGTATATAAGAAAGGCAAACATATACTTTACTGTAGTTATAAACTAAAAATAGGAATCCAAAAAACAGACTGGTAGTCAAAAAATAAAAGCCTGTAAAGCTTAACCAAAATTATCATAAAATATCAAAAAAAAAAGAAACTAAGAGGAAAGCAAATGATCACACAATCTAAAAGAAGGGGCACTGAACTAAAACATTCAAAAATGAAGATAAACCACCTAGGGTTCAACCAAGGATCCCTTTTTAATTTTTGCCTCTTTAAATGTGTAATTGCAGCCTGATTAGTGCTGCGCCACAAGTGACAAAAACAAGAGTGGGCAGTAGGGAAACAGTAGGCACATTGAGGGTCGAGGTGACCAATCCGGACAGTATAATAGACAGATGAATGTGGAAAATAAAATACACAGTCAATGCAAGTTCATGACCAAATTCATCATCATGTGCATAGAGCCATACAATTCTTAGTTGCATGTCTGATCAACATGCAATGTAAAACCATTGTCTGGTGCCATTATCAACTAGTATTACATCCACTATCCACTGCATCCACTGAACAGTATCATCTCCAGAGAGAGGAGCAGCTTCAGCGACAGACTGCTGTCACCATCCTGCTCCACTGACAGACTGAGGAGATCATTCCTCCCCCACACTATACGACTCCTCAATTCCACCCGGGGGGGTAAACGTTAACATTATACAAAGTTATTGTCTGTTATACCTGCATTTTTATCACTCTTTAATTTATTTTTTTTATCAATATGCTGCTGCTGGAGTACGTGAATTTCCCCTTGGGATTAATAAAGTATCCATCTACTAGTCAAAAATGGAAAATACCTTGATCCTCCTAAATTGTTGCTTTCTCAAATGGAACTTGAACATTTATAATAATCAAAGCAACCTACAATGAGTGCCGGTCCTAATTTACTTATTTATCTGTTGGTTTTCAAATCTGTTTAATTTAATTAAATGTTGCAGGAAGCTGGAGCCTATTTTGCAACATCAACCTTGACAACAACCCAGTCCTTGACAGTCATTTTACTTTTGTTATGACTTTTAAATTTTGTGTCTCTGCTGTTGCTCTTTTAATGAAAATTCTAAAACTTTCTGAATTTCAGCAGTAAGGGAACAATGGTCAAAGTGTTTGGTAGGTGAAGTGTATTATGAATAGCAAGAAGGAAATAAAACATACAAAAAAAAAAGAATAGAAAATGCTCTCGATTCATATTTTTCTGAAGCCTTCACCTGTGAAAAAGCTGGAAATCTTCCAGGAAATACATTGAATTATTTTTAAGTACTAAATGATTTTGAGATTCTAGAGTGAGAAGCACCTCTCTAATTAAAAAAGCTGAAATCAAATAAATCACGGACCCAGTTAACATTTACTCAAGTGTGCTCAAAGAAGCTAGCAATTATACATAAACCATTAATGCATATTTTTTCAGAAGTTATAGTATTCTTGGCAAAACTACTAAAGGCTGGAAGATAGTAAACATCTCATTATATAAAAAAAAGTAGTTTAGGACAATCCTAATAAACACGGACTAGTTCATTTAACTTGTGTCACAGTTTAAACAATGGAAACAACTATTAGGAACAAAACTCAACATCACATATCAAAGCTCAGGTATATTACGCTTATAATGTTTCACAAATAAATACTGAAAGTTCTCCTGACATTTATCAGACTGCTTATGTTTTTAAATAAAAGGCCAGACACCCACATGGCTTTTTGGCTGAACTCCTTGCTGTCCCGTGTAGGACTGGAAGTTTATAGATGGCTTCCTCCTAGTCCTCCAAAACCTCTACTCTACCTTGTTGTACTCGACCCTGAATGCCATGAGGACTTTTATTTATGTTAATTAGTGCTCCCTTATTTTAATTCTTATTTATTTTGTCTTTTTTTCTCTTTCTTCGTGTAAAGCACTTTGAGCTACATTATTTGTATGAAATCCATCCATCCAACTCGCTATATCCTAACTACAGGGTCACGGGGGTCTGCTGGAGCCAATCCCAGCCCACACAGGGTGCAAGGCAGGAAACAAACCCTGGGCAGGATGCCAGCCCACCGCAGTTGTATGAAAATGTGCTATATAAATAAATGTTGTTGTGCAGAGTATCTACTATCAAAATACCACCACACTAACAAGTCTCTCTGCCTCCTTGTGGCTCCTGTCCACCCGCCAATAACATAAATGTCACACTTACTTACCCGATAGTGAGACAGCCCTTTTCGGCTTTCATAGATTTAGCATTCTAGGTTTTAATCCCACATGTGGACAGTGTCTGCCCCAAGTCAACTTAGGTTTACCTTTCATCCTGAAGACATGTATGTTTTGTTAACTAACAATTCCATATTGGCATCATGTGAATGTTACATGAATGGACTAGCAATGAACTGTCACCCTGTCCTGGGTTGTTTCTTCACTTATTACCAGTGATACAAAAATTGGCTTTGGCTTTGACCACCCAAACTTATATTCAGTGAGTTAGAGAATGTTTTGCTATGGCATTTTTATTACCTACAAGCGTATTTTTATAAAAGCTTCTTTGCATTATTTAGCAAAGTTTTAATTTTAAATATTCCACAGCAGACTTTCTACAAACAATATATTATGCAAGAAGAACTCTAGCACAATCTTCTGACACTTTTTCTTTGTTATCATTTATTCATTAAAATAGTTCTGAGCTAAATAAAAAGAGAACACAAGAGAAACAACAACCTTTGCGTGTATAATTATTTTAAGTTTGTCTTCAACACAGCAAGCTTTGTGCTTCCTTCTAATCAGAAGCTAAACAAATTACAATTCACTTATAATTTTCTTGTTTATGAGACTGGAGGATGGTATTTACTACTTAACATTCTAAAAAGCCATTCTCACATTTTGATTGAATTGCGCTGCATTTATCTGTGCAAGTTATTGTACTGTTTCATTTTTTTTAGGGGAAGTAAATTCTTTTGATTGGCCTAATAAAAAAGATTGCATCTAAAATACCGTTGAAATGCACCTGGCGTACCTGTGATCCTTAATCTCTTAGTGTAATTTTATCATATTATATCACCAGGTAAGTACAGAAGTACTACAGTACAATGTTGAACAGGAAACCAATGTGTGGAATACATTCTGCTACAATTCTATTTGTATTTATCTTTTTACCAAAGCAAGAATCTTTTTTGCACACAACATCAGATTTATTACCCAGCAGTGAAACATCAGGTTAACATTTATGTTACTTGTTATGCTTCCTTTTCTGCTTTGTGATTCATTGCTGGCAAAATCAAATGAATCCGCCATGCAAGCTGATGCTAAAATCAATAACTCTATAGCCCACCACCATGTTAGCTTGTCATAATATGGTAGGAAGCATCATAAACATCCTTTACATCAGCGGATTCCACTCCTGTGCAATCAAAATGAAAGAAGATCCATGAGGGACTCTCTTAAAAATCTCCACAATATACAAATCTAGGTGAAACCTAGATGCATTTTGTGTCTGTGTGTGTGCTACATCTAATTGATTACTGTTAGTTCAGTGATTTTGCAATGAATTAACAAACTTAATGTTATGGAAAGATGCATTACAAACAAGGGTCTATCAAGGTCAAATTTGGCACAATGCTGACACGGGCAGAGAAAGACAGAAAAAAATTCATTGCCAGAAGAAAGTTTGTTCTGAATGCCAGATTGGACCACTTGGGGTAAGCAGTTTTTGCTAGTGTAAGCTATGTCCCTGAAGAAAATCCCCAATGTGCATTACACAGAGACAGAGATTTGGCTGTAGGAACATTCATGCAATATTACCCCGGGACACTAAAATGTAGGGAGCCCAGCTGATTCAAACAATTTTTGTACATGTAACCAGGCAAATAAGGCCATAATGGACTGGAAATGGGCCAGCGCCACACAGGTTATACAGTTTGGGACTATAAGTCCATGTTATGCCTGAAAGTGAGAAGGCACAACTTTTTTTTTTTTTTAATAGGAATTGCAAGATGAGTTCATAACCAAACAGTCAATCCTATCTTTCACCAAAGCCCTAATCAGAAACCAAAAACTGCAATTGAGAATCTTAGTGTTACTTTTGAAAAACAAATAAGAAGAACAAAGAATGAAAAACAAATCATTTTTATTTCAGATGACTTGGAAGTGGAGGGTAGAGACCTTTGTGAACGCTGGCCCGGACACACACAGACGGACATCATAAGTTCACCCAACACACTGTTTATTTACAATTATTTACAAGTTTTGTGCTCACGTGCAACCCCAGTGCCTCTTGCACCGATTCCCCCAAAGTCCAGGGCTCACAGTCTTTGTGCCTTTCCTCTGGCCGCCTCCTGTCCTTTCTCCAGCTCTGCCAACTACCTCCCGACATCCACCAATGACTAGAGGGAGGCGGCCCCTCTTATAGGAACCCGGATGGGCTCCAGCTGCTTCTCGGCAATTAGTCTTGGCCACACCCCTGTGTGGCAGAAGTGCCGGCTGC
This sequence comes from Polypterus senegalus, assembly GCF_016835505.1. Taxonomy (NCBI): domain Eukaryota; kingdom Metazoa; phylum Chordata; class Cladistia; order Polypteriformes; family Polypteridae; genus Polypterus; species Polypterus senegalus. Next base: position 147,167,642 of record NC_053159.1, on the reverse strand, counting down.
GCACCCGGAAGCCGTCCGGGTGTCCCCAGTCATCTTCCCCCCGGCACTTCCGCCACACCAGGATAAATAGGCACTGGGGCTCCGCCTGGCGGTGGCCACGGGTCCCTACAGGGCTGGGCTTCCAAGCCCCCTACCCGAGGCCTCCTGCATAACCAGGACGGACGCCCCCTCTTGGTCTGGAGGAGGCACACGCCCTCCTCTAGTCCTCCAAGGTGTCCCAGCCGGGCTCCTGTCCCGGCCGAGGACCACACGGGATAAACCGGCATCGGGGCGCCGCCTGGTGGTGGCCACGGGTCCCTATAGGGCTGAGCTTCCAAGCCCTCTACCCGAGGCCCTCAACATAACCAGGACGGACGCCCCCTCGCGGTCTGGAGGAGGCACAAGCTCTCCTCTCGTCCTCCTGGGCGTCCCAGCCGGGGACCACACCTTATGGACCCTTACACAATTGACAATGCTCACAAATGTGATCCTAGTTGGTAGCCTTAATGACGATAGTCACAAGAACACACCATGATGATGCACTGTACAAAACAAAATGTTGACAAAAACAGATATGAAAATAAACATCTTAGGAATGGTTTAACTAATTCTTTAAAGTAAAGAAACACATTCATTCAAAACTCTTAAGAGATTTCAAAAAGTGTGCATAATTAGGCTAGAACAGATTTAAAAGGGATCAAATCACAAACGTCCAAGATAAAGGAGACACTTCAACATTTATTTTGGACATTGGACATTTTAAGGCTGCTCAGGCCTTGGGGTTTATTGGTTTGTAGGGTGTTTATTGTCACGTGTACAGAGTACACTTAAATTCTTGATGTATACGCTAATCAACATGCAACACAAGGCATCATCAGAGGTTGGTCCCACCCTTGTCCTCTAAACTGAGACTCAAGAGCTTCAAAGGAAGTAACACCAGAACTGAGTTAGATGGCTACTCCTTTCCAGTACTAAACTTTAAATAATTACAGATAAATAATGAACTGAAGACACTCTGGCTTTTAAATGACAGAGATGAATGAAAGGAGAGAAGGGGCAGATTACTTAGATTTATGTTAATGTGAAGCCACTCCACCACATCCAAAGAAAGGGCTTGTTAGGCAGTCCAGTAGGGAAGCAGGATATGTTACATTGTGCTTCTCTGCGATCAATACTTTTGTAAGGTAACCAGATTCAATATAATTTTTGAGGGCTTAGTATGCTTTTTTGCATTGGTGGTGAGAGCTCAAGCATGATTTGTAACTGCCCTTCATTCAAAAAATGTAAATTCTTTGAGAATCTACCAAGATCATTTATTGTGGAATCAAATAAGTTTAGTTGAGTCTACTGTTAGTGGTGTAAATTTATTCAGTTAATCTACAAAGTTGATTTACTACTAATAAAAATTGATCATTAACTGATGTCTTTGCATATAGCTAAGTAGTACTAGGGTGTTGTGCCGTGTTAGTCATTATGAATGTAGAGAAAAACCAAGCAAAATGACACCTTTTATTGGCTAACTAAAAAGATTGCAGCACGCAAGCTTTCGAGGCAACTCAGGCCCCTTCTTCAGGCAAGATGTAATACAGAAACTGGAGTTCCCTGTGTTTATATACACACTAGGACAAGAAACAACATTGGTAAATCTTTAAATGAGAAATCTTAAGTGTAAAAAATAAATAGATTAATTCAGGCTATGGTTAATTTAACAAGAGAGAGAAGAACAATGTATGGTCAAGATCTTTGGATAAGATAACTGTCCAACAAAGCTTTATTCATCATGAACACATCAGATTATATACAGGAGGCACAAAAACAATTGTCCAATACTATGCATTATTACAAACTGCAAGAAGACCCAACAGATCTCTACAAAAAGGAACTAAAAAAGATAGTAAGTAGCTTTCCTCTTGACATCAGGGATCATGTAAACAGTTTAATTCATGAGAACCCCAAAATGGGTTACTTCTACATGCTTCCTAAAATCCACAAAGAAGGGAACCCAGGAAGGCCTATAATCTCAGGAATTGGCTCCCTTACAGAAACTGTTTCAGGTTTGGTGGAGCACATCCTTAAACCCCTCACCGGTAATACAATCAGCTACATCCAGGACACCACTGACTTCTTAAGAAAACTGTCTGCTTTAGGTCCCTTACCTGAGGGAACCTTACTGGCCACAATGGATGTTGAGGCACTTTACACAAACATCAAACATGATAATGGCATATTGGCATGTGAAACATACCTCAGACAACATGATTTACCCACAAAGTCAGTAATAGAAATGATAAAATTCACTCTGACACATAATCTATTCTCTTTTGGACGAGATTTCTACTTGCAAGAAATGGGGACTGCAATGGGCTGTTGGTTTGCACCTCACTATGCAAACCTATTTATGGCAAAATTGGAGGAAGATTTCATGTCAATGTGCATCTTAAAACAAATGTTGTATCTCCATTACATAGATGACATCTTCATAATCTGGACTGCCAGTGAGAAGGACCTCCTCCATTTTCATAATGAATAGAATTCTTTTCACCCCAACATAAAGCTGAAGCTGAATTACTCAAAAACAGAAGTCAGCTTCCTTGACACCACCATTCAACTGAAAGACAACACCATTGTAACTTCTGTTTTTCACAAGCCAACAGACAGACAGATCTACCTAAGAAGTGATAGCTTCCACCCCAAGTATATAAGGTGTGCCATTATTTTCAGCAAAGCTATACGGTACAGTAAATCCTCGTTTATCGCGGTTAATCAGTTCCAGACTCTACCGCGATAAATGAATTTCCGCGAAGTAGGATTCTTTATTTAATCTAATATTTTTGCAGTTAGAGCATATAAAACCTGTTTACGACCTTCTAAATACATTTTTTTTAAATTATTTAAGCCCTCTAGACATGAAATAACACCCTTTAGTCAAAAGTTTAAACTGTGCTTCATGACAAGACAGAGATGGCAGTTCTTTCTCACAATTAAAAGAATGCAAACATATCTTCCTCTTCAAAGAAATGCGCGTCAGGATCAGAGAATGTCAGAGAGAGAGAGAGAGAGAAAGGTAAACAATCAAAAATCATTAGGGCTGTTGGACTTTTAAGTGGAAGCAATGCGATAAAGCGGCCGCAAGAAAGGGATCAATGTGAAGGTAGTCTTTCAGCATTTTTTAGAGGAGCGTCCGTATCTTCTAAGCAAACAGCCTCTGTGCAAACAGCCCATTCTGCTCACACTCCCTCGTCAGGAGCAGAGAATGTCAGAGAGAGTGAGAGAGGCAGAGAAAAGCAAACAATCAAGAATCAATACATGCTGTTAGAGCTTTTAAGTGTGCGAAGCATCGCGAGGGAAGCATATCGTATATCATTGAGGAGTTTTATTTAATACGTAATACGTGCTCTGATTGGGTGCTTCTCAGCCATCTGCCAATAACGTCCCTTGTATGAAATCAACTGGGCAAACAAACTGAGGAAGCATGTACCATGAATTAAAAGACCCATTGTCCGCAGAAGTCCGCGAGTCAGCGAAAAATCCGTGATATATATTTAGATATGCTTACATTTAAAATCCGCGATGGAGTGAAGCCGCGAAAGTCGAAGCGCGATATAGCGAGGGATCACTGTACAATCGTATTTGCTCAGACACGACAGACAAACAACTGCAGGAGCTCAGACAAGATTTCATCCGACAAGGTTATACACCCAATACAACAGACACTCAAATAAGAAGAGCTACTGCCATACCCAGAGACAACCTTCTGGAATATAAAAACAAAGACAACAAGAACCACATCCCCCTTGTTGTCACCTACAATCCACATCTTGAAACATTTCGAAAAATTATAAAAGAACTTCAGCCAATGCTAAACAACGACCAAACACTAAAAAATGTATTTCCTGAACCTCCCCACCTGGCATACAGACAACCACCAAACCTTCAGCAACTAATTGTCCGAAGCTCCCTAAATGAACCAACAGAAAATGGCACATCTCCCTGCCTACAGAAAAGATGTAAAACATGTGCCTACATTTATAATACAGACTGTATAGTTATACCACACTCCTGACTTGAACATCACATAAAGGGATCATTTTCCTGCACATCATCTAATGCGGTTTACCTAATTCTCTGCACAAAATGTCCTGAAACTGCACTCTATGTGGGAGAAACTGGACAAACACTCCGCCAGAGAATGAATTTACACAGGTTCCACATTAAACGTGGCAACACAGATGTTCCTGTAGCGGCCCACTTCAACAGCCATGGACACTGTGAGAGGGACTTTAAAGTCACAGTGCTTATGGGCAACTTCAAAACACAACAAGAAAGAAAAGAATGGGAAGTTAAACTCATGCTAAAATTTAATACATTACAACATGGCTTGAATAGAGACAAGAGTTTTATAGCCAGATATGAGGATTATTTACATCTCTCAGAATGACACAGACAACCTGACTATAGATCCACATTGTTTTGAAAAACTCATTACAAACTTCAAAAAAGACTTTGTTGGACAGTTATCTTATCCAAAGATCTTGACCATACATTGTTCTTCTCTCTCTTGTTAAATTAACCATAGCCTGAATGAATCTATTAATTTTTTACATTTAAGATTTCTCATTTAAAGATTTGCCAATATTGTTTCTTGTCCTAGTGTGAGTATATATAAACACAGGGAACTCCAGTTTGTGTATTACATCTTGCCTAAAGAAGGGGCCCGAGTTGCCTCGAAAGCTTGCATACTGTAATTTTTTTAGTTAGCCAATAAAAGGTGTCATTTTGCTTGGCTTTTCTCTACATATAGGTAAGGAAATGGAGAATAAGCGAATTTTACAAGATAAGAACATGCGGGAAAAATGTCTCTGAAAATACAAACATAGCATGGAAAGGCAAATGTTTATGGAATGGAAGACTTCTATTGGTTTCCAGCTGGCATTCTCAAAAATGACCTTACTTCACAAGCTGCTTCATGTTTGGAAAAAATATCAAGGGGTGACATAATCCAAGCAAAACTGCCTTGTGAATCTATATGAGAGAAGTAATATCTAAAAACTAAGAATATCTGTGACAAGATATTAATTTAATGTTGCACTGGTGTCCTATGTATATCATAGTAGCTACCACTCATAACACAATACAACTTTTTTTTCTGAAAAGCCACTTAACCCAGTGTTGGAATTGTGGGGTAACTGGAGTTCCCAGTGGCATCAAGTGAAATGAATGAATGAAATGAAATTGCAAGATATTCTGGAGCGAAACATACTGACCAGTGCCAGAAACCTCTGTATCAGGGCAAGGATGCTCCAAAAGGATAATGACTCAAAACACACAGCTTTAAGCACCCACAAATGGCTACTAACAAAACATGGAGTATTCTGAAATGGCCATCTAGGAGACTTGATGTGAATCCTAATAAAAATTTATGGAAAGAACTGGAACATGAAGTCTTTAGAGGGCCATCTTCAAGCCTGACATACAGTAGCTGGAGCCAAACTACATGTGGACAGGTGCAAAAGTGTCATTGAGAGCTACAGGAATCACTTTTTTTGCAGTGATTGCCTCTTAAGGTTGTGCAACAAAATGTTAGGTTAAAGGTCCCATCATTTTTGTCAATGTCATTTTCATTTGTGTTATTATATGAAATATTCTGTTGAATCAAAAATCTAAAGCAAAGTCTGATTTTTTTGTTAAACACGGAATAAACTATGATGGGTGCCAATGACTTTAGTCAGCTTCAAGTAATTTCAGAGACAATTTTGGGGTACCAAGTATATAAATATAGCTGTAGATTTTTTTGAATAAAAGGACATTTTGATATGTTAGAATATTAAAAACAAAATGGAACACTTTGAATATACTAGGCTAAGAATGCCAGGCAATGGAGAAGAACAGAGACACATTCTGTACTGATTACATGCGCCCTTGGCCAAATGGCCATCCAGTTAGTACACATAATGCTGCTAGAATGGAGCTTAAGCAACTACTAATTCAAGTCATTATCCATTGATGCCTGTTGCCTGTCTTGTTTTATTTTCTGAGTTGCAAGAAGACATGCCCTTACCCAATAGCAATAGATGCAGCTCATAAGTGTGGGTTGAATGGAAAGCCATTCTTTTGCAGAGCTTGCCCACACACACTCCAATTCTCTTCACTTACAAATTGGGACATTGTGAAAACGTGTTTCTTGTTTCAAATACTTTTTTCTGATACCTTGTTGTGGTTTCTTTGAGGTTTCATTGTTTCAGGGAATGTTAATATTTGGGTGTTTTAGGTTAATAATTAAATTACAAGTTAATACAATGTTGTTATTTAATGTAAGGTGCATTATGTTACCATTTTGCAGTCTTAGCATTTTGTCCCTGCAGTTATTAAATACCTTCACAGTTGATAAGGACCCCCACCCAGGAATTATTATGTGGCTTTAAAGTTCCATATGGCGTTCAGCACAGCATCCAAGATTATAGATTCATTACTCAAACAACTTCATTCTCGTGTTCTTAGTATTTTACATCTTCTGACTGAGGACTGATAGCAGTCCATATTCTTGATCCTGTTTACATTATTAGCGTCTTGATCTTGGTGACAACATGTCTTCCTTAATAAAGACTCTTGACAATCCTTGGTTCAACTTTGTTTATGGTCTAGCTCTTCAGTTTTTGACAGCCATCTCTGTTTCTTGGACACTGACTCTCATCAGAGTGTCTGTAATGCACGTATATCTCCTGATCCATTGCTCAAATACCCAATTCAGGGAGGTTTCACTGTAACTAAAAATGTAGGTGGACTGAGCTCCAACTGATCCCTTTTTATATGCTCAGTGCAAGCTCCCCAACCTGCTCCTCCTCAATGACTGATATGACATACATTAACATAGCCAGTTTAGATTCAGCAATTGACCTAACATCATTATTTTGGACTACAAGATGGAAGTAAGCCAATGTGACATATCATGTAAATTCCATGTCACGGGCACCCTAGGTCTGAATACTATGGCCAACATTGCCACCAGTTTCTTTATTTTGCATCTTTGACTTTGTCACTGTTTGTACTATATCATGGTTTACACAGCAAACAAAGTTCCAATTCAAAGAACAACAACATTATTGATGACATAGTACAAAACAAAGGGGTGAAACATAAAACACTAAAACTGTAATATTCCCTCTCTTCTCTATTACCAGGATTCTCCCTGTTCACCTTTCCAATACATAAACCTTCCAATATGTGGCTCTCATTCTCGACTTTTGGCAGTTTAGCCTTTACCACCATATCACATATCACTCTAAACTCACAGGACCAAAGGAACTACTTTCAGGGTTCCATGGGTAGAACTCCCCCTAGCAGCACTGGGTGTTCCTGCAGGTTTGCCTAACTGCAGGTGTATAGCAGAGGACCAAATCTGTGGCTCCAAGCAGCTTAGGTAACCTCAAAAACAGTAGTGGGATTTCTCCTATTAAACTTGGGGTACTGAGTGACTTTCTGCAGTTATGATAAGCACCCTCTTTTGATCAATAAGGATGTAGCTAACTAAACTAGCTTTACAATCAATTTTTAAGTGTTTGACTTCCATTGTTCAGTTTAATCATTTTAATGCGATGTGCCATAAAGACCACTGAAATTGTCTCTCACCCTTAGTAAAACAAGCAAAGATGAATCACATATAACAGCTAATAATAGCATTAAAACTCTCATAATGTGCATTTCAAAACAATAAAAAAAATGTTCAGTACTATATTTCAAATAATGTACATTATTCAGCAGTCTTTGAGTGTAGGTTTTGATTTTACAGACACTCAAGACACCGGAGCTTAGCACTTGCTCACATGGGACAACACAGCTGACAAAGCTCATCTAACCAGGAAGCTGAAAACACACTCAGTTAAGCATTGTGATAATATTCAGGAGAATATGCAATAAATTATGTACCATTTTTAATCCAGCTGCCAAAGTGATTGGCAACATAGGCAGACAGATCTAGACACAAGCTGATTCACTGGAGGACTGCTGCTCATTAAGATTTGTGACAGTATGTTGAGTTAACTCTTCCCTCTGTGTAACAACAGGTATTGGAACAACTTGAGCTCAGACTTAGTTGAGCATTTCCATTGATGCCAATAAACACAAGCAAACATCTATCTTCACTGATTTCATATTGCTGAGTGTCTTTCTTACTCTCTCTATATCCATAGCAAACCTTCAATGTTAAGATTCTCAGGCTAATGCTTGGTGAGAAATATAAAAAAAAACAAACATAAACAAAATACTGAGGATTCTGAGCCATTTACTGTACTGCACTTGGTGGAGGACAGGCTACCAGTCAAGGAAGGTGGCTGTCTTGTGTCCACTGCTATTTATTTAGGTTCTAGCACCATGTCATTTTAAACTAGATTAAACAGAGATGATTTGCGATGACTTCAAGGAGTCAAGTGGTGCTGAGGCAGTGCTTCATAATCACACTTGTACCTCATCTATTTTGTACACCCGGGCCTTTCTCTGGGTACTCCAGTTTTCCTGCCACTTACTTAACACATGCAAGATGGGGTGATTGGTGGCTCTAAGTTTGGTTGATTTAAGTGGCTAGAGAGGTGTACATGAGTGGTGCTACTAACATACTCTACAATTAAATTACATGGGATGGAAGCATTGGTAGATTATCAAGAAAAGTGCAGTGTGCTAATAAGGTATACATATGCTGGTATGCTAAACTGTACATTGTTCTATTTTTCTAAATTGTATTTATTATGAAATACTCAGCAAAAGACAGTCAAAACATTTACCAAGTAATTTCATAAATTCTTTTTATAAAAGATGGTAACAAGAAGTTAAATACTATATGGGTCATATTACATTGGAACAAACTCTGTTTTAATGACATTTTTCTTTTAACAAATTTTTTTGTTTGGTCCTGGCCAATTTCCTATAGAACTAAAAAAAACAAACAAAGTAAAGTCTGTTTATCTGTAAAATACATTATGAAATTATTTTTCATTTTGCCTTAAGAAGCAAAATGCGCATATCTTTTCTGTACTTGATCCAAAAATCGCAATCCAGGAGCTCTGCTGAACAGCCACTACACTGGTTGCCTGTGTCATTCAGGATTGACTTTAAAAAACTGCTTATGGTTTATAAAGCCTTAAATAATCTCGCTCCATCTTATATATCGGAATGCCTGACACATTATATTCCAAATCGTAACCTTAGATCTTCAAATGAGTGTCTCCTTATAATTCCAAAAGCTAAACTTAAAAGAAGTGGTGAGGCGGCCTTCTGCTGTTATGCACCTAAAATCTGGAATAGCCTGCCAATAGAAATTCGCCAGGCTGATACAGTAGAGCACTTTAAAAAACTGCTGAAAACACATTACTTTAACATGGCCTTTTCATAACTTCACTTTAACTTAATACTGATACTCTGTATGTTCAATTCATCACAATAACTATTCATAGTGGCTATAAAATCCGTACTGACCCCTACTCTCTCTTCTGTTTCTTTTTCCGGTTTCTTTGTGGTGGCGACCTGTGCCACCACCACCTACTCAAAGCATCATGATGTACCAACATTGATGGACTGAAAGCCAGAAGTCTACGTGACCATCATCATCAAGTCCTTCCATGAGAACCCTAAATACAAAGAGGACTGTTTCATTTATGTTAGGTAGATTGCCCAAAGGGTACTGGGCGGTCTTTTGGTCTGGAATCCCTACAGATTTTATTTTTTTTCTCCAGCCTTTGGAGTTTTTTTTTTGTTTTTTCTGTCCACCCTGGCCATCGGACCTTACTTATTCTATGTTAATTAATGTTTATTTTTATTGTGTCTTCTTTTTCTATTCTTCATTTTGTAAAGCACTTTGAGCTACATTTTTTGTATGAAAATGTGCTATATAAATAAATGTTGTTGTTGCCAATCAGATTGCTTGTTTATGTCACTTGGTTTACTCAATAGTTGTCATACTCTTACAGTGGAGTGGAGCGGAGCTCAAGAAGGGTTACTACAGACTGGAGGAGGTGTTGTGGGCATATCTAGAGCTGGGATAGCTGTCAATCAAATTTGACTTCAGTTGTACTTGCGGAGCTCTGGAGGTTCACCACAGTTAGATTTTGCTGAACACATTGATCAGACTGAGGATTAATTTTTGGCTCACCCCTTATCAAAAGTTCTAATTACTGAGCTTTCCTCGTGTTTATGCTACTTAACCAGTTTTTAACATGTTTCATAAATTTTACCCTATGAACTCCCATACATCAAAATCATTAAAAAAATGGTTGCATATGAATGCCCCTTTGAATTTTATGCTCACAAATTTATGCATCCAACGATTCTTATTTATGAATGTGGACTTCATTTCCTTGAACCTTTAATCATGGGAAAGATTTACAGGTTAATTAAAAAGGGCGCCTCTCAAAGGAACACGCGGCAGCAAGCAGAAACTTGGTCAATCCACTAGGCGAAGTCACTTAAGAAGCACCATTTATTAAAGTTAAGGGGCATGCACTCCAGACATTGAGGGTAGCAGCTTAAGTAACTCAAGCAGTATGTACTCCAGACACCAAAGGGAGACCCCAGACCCCTAAGGGCTTCAAAGTCTAATAATACTGACAGTGCACTATGGACACTGAGTGGTGCTCTTTAAGTAACTACAACAAAAGTTGGAGTTTTTTACTGCCATTCATGCTAACAGGAACAAAAAAGATGTTGCCATTGAGTTCAGAATTCATCAGTCAGTTCTGTCAACAGCATGTGCCAAAACAGTATGCTCCAATTCCCTTATACCAAAATTTTTTTCAGTCTCAAGCACTTTGTTCTAACGGAATTTGACCTGTAATATACAGTATTTTTAGGAATCTTGTTCTCTATCTTAAAAACTGGAGCAAGTTTACAAACAAAGCATTCAGATCATTTTTGGAGATTGGTTAGAAATTCACAGCAGCAACAATAGTGTTTTTGGCATGAAAATTCTGGTGGGGTAGACCACAATTTTCCTATATGTGTACAGAGTTCTTCCCTAAAGTTAACATTATCCTACTTAACTAACAGTATGTTTCTTATTTGCTAATGACTCCTGTGGCATGCAAGTTCACACACTGTTTGTGTCATAAAAATTCATTTAAACAACTACTGGATGATGGTGGCATTGATTGCCATCAGATGTTTTGATATCCTCTACCATTGTTATCATCTGATAAAATACAACAATACAGATTTAAAAGCTAAGTAAACTGAAATCCTTGCATCCATTAACTTCCCAGGAAAAGATATTGGTTATGAACTAAGTAAATTGAAACAACAACACTTCCAAGATTACAATTTAATGACTCTGAGGTAAAAAAAGGACAAGCCAGAATAACATGGAAAGGACATGCAGATTACACACTGCATAACTCAAAAACAGGTAGCAGCCATTTTCTACATAATCTGTCTATCTGCAACAGGGCACTGCACTTCTTTGAATCAGGGGCTTCGTAGTGTTGACTTCTTTTCCACGAAGTGGAAGGAACACTTGTAAGACTTCCTCAGTGGATTTGTTCAAATTTAGTGTCATCAGATGATCTTCCTTAGCGGTGGATGAAGATAAGCAATAAGTGAACCTTGCTGAATTCACTTCATCTCGATGTGATGGTCTGGGATGGCACTGGGAGACCTGATACGACTCAAAACAGGACCATCAATAACATGACCAGGATGAGCTGAACAATGAGGACACAAACAGGAAAGAGTAAGGGAAAAAGTGCCTAAGTGCTTTTATTTCCAATCAGTCAAGCAGGGATTCAAAATCCCGGAAGTCCAAAAAGTGCTGTGCTTATCAATAAATAAACAAATAATCCAATAAAATCGATGTTCGAATAGATTCATCTATAACACTGAGGTTAAAATCCACTTGTACGTCCTGTCCATTAAAGCAATAACAAGCCACGGTGCTTCCTTCTAAAAACTGATGCATCCTCCGCTTACCCTGAAAATCCTCCACTGTAAGAGGAGACGACCACTGGTGGGTGCAGTCAACCATTAAGTCAGCCTCAGGACCCTGCCTTTAATCTTAGGCCTTTGATGTGGCTCTGTGCCTAGCTTTGCTCCCATCTCCCATTGCCATTCCTTGGCCTCACACGAGAGTCCACTCCGAGCACTTGATCGTTCCTGCTCCTTGGTGTTGCTAAGCAATAGTGACTTTAGTCCCTCAAGCATTGGTCCTGTGCTGCTTTAGTGGCCAAAACTAACTGTCTGCCACTGCTCCACTGTCACACTGGCTTCTGCATGAACCTGCCATACTCTTTTGTTTTCAATTTAACCTCCAAGTCTGTCTGTAGCTTATTTTCTCTTTCTCCTGTTTCTTGCCTAGGCTCCTTTTATCCTTCACTTGCACAAAGGTACTGCAATAACAGACTCCAAGGTGCTAAAAGCAATTGGCCACAAAGTGCATCCATACATGAATGCTTGTCTGGCCAGTTCTTCACTAACACTCCAGTGCCGCTCAATCACGTGATCGCTAACACCACTTCTCCTTGTATCTTTTATTCATCTGAAAAGCCATTCAACAGCACTGAACCTAGCGTGCATCACCACACTCAAATTTGGCAAAAATTACCACTACACATCATTGAGATAAAATTATACTCAAAGTCCATAGTACACGGAGTTCTTTATCTGTCTCTATTTGCATCTCCCGAGCTCCTTTCATGATGACTGACACACACCACAAAACCTATGATGCAAGGAGTCAATGTTATATACTTGGGAACCTGTTATGCATTACATAGCGATGAGCATACCATGCTCAATCCAACAGTGAAGACACATACAATGAACCTAAGCAGAACAACAAAATATGTATAAATTTTTACTATTATTATGGTCAGCTAATGTAACCCTCAAAAGAAAATACATTTGGGGTGCAAATCAGGCTGGAATACCAGGTGGTGACATCATATATGCAGATATATGCCCTAAATTGTTAATGCATGCACAAAGCATATTGGGTAGTATCGTAAATTGTGATGTGGTTTACTTTTACTGTATGGATGTGTGAAAGTTCTGAGGACGTGCATCAAAATTAATAAGGTAGCACAGATCGGGCAATGACATCCCTATGCGATATTTGCTGCTACAGCTCTATGATGTCACTCAGGCCTTTCAAAGCATCATGGGGTGCTGAGAAAAAAAGGTTTGTTTAAGCTGACTGCATGGGAAAATTTTGGTGAACACTGTCTTTTATGAGCCTAGCAAATTGATTAGAAAAATGCCTTAGTAAATTTCGATAATCAACAATATTGAAGATAAAAATGCCACTCAGTCCCATCAGTGTAATGGCTTGTACTTGATGCATTCCTGGTATTGATCTGCTTACTTTTAATTTTATTTGAGCAAGTTGCACTGGATTTTTCTTACTTCTTCATTGGCTTTTCTTGCATTGCCAGGGTAAGGCTTAAACTAAAAGTGCTAAAATGAAATTTAAAAATTTAAATAAAAACAAAAATAAAATGCCAATCCTAATTTTAATGCAGACGGTAACAGGCTGTAAAAATCAAGTCCCATTGTTAAACCGTAAAGTTCACTCTGCATATTCATGCACACACACAAACATGCATATGCACATACACACACACTCATAAGGCTAAACACAGAATACTGAAGGGGGAAACAGACGTGCAAAACACGGCAAAAAGACAATTTTACCTAGCCTACTACAGAAAGGCAATATTTTCTTAGGAAGACATTTCAGAATTACAAAATTAGATAAAATAACAAGACAAGGCTGATGATTACTCTGATTTTTTTTAATAAGTTAAAAAACTAAGGGAAGCTTTTTACTTTTTTGTACAACATCTGGAGGGGCAGTGCCCCACTGGCCCTTAATGCAGAAATGCCACTGCAGAGAAGAATCAATCCATCAAAATATTTCATCAAATCGTTTCATTTAAGCTGTCAATCCATCCATGACTAACCAGGCTGTTCCTTAGGCCCTTCACAGTAAAGGGTGTCCAATCGTGGTCCTGGAAGGCCGCTATGGCCAGAGGCTTTCATTTCTGCCAATTTCTTAATTTAATGTCAGGCATTGCTGTTAACTGAACTTCCTTTTTAATTAAATGACTCACCAAATCAGTCAGTCTTCCATCTAAAAAAATGATAACAGTGTAACTTTCTCTTCTTTTAAAAAGTATAAAGAGATGTTTATTGTTCCCATTGCTTTTGCTGTATAGGAGTTGACTCATTCTCACATTTTCTGTTAAATTTAGCATACTTGTTTGTTAAGAATTTTAAATTCTTTAATGTTGCTTCTTCTCCACCCTGGAGGCATTAACAAAGAGACTCAAATAACATAGTAGCTGGCAGACAAAATAGACCCATTTTCCCCTTTGTGTGCATGTTCGTCACTAAGTAGTTCTTTTAATAAAATGTTTGAAAAAATAGAAAAAAGAAGAAAAAGATGTTGGAATAAAGAGTTATAATCCTCTGTAGTCCACAAAAGTAAAGTAAGAGTAAAACATACACTGGAAGGAATTTCTGACATTGCAGTGGGGAAATGGAAATACGGAGTAGTAGGCCATTAACCACACAATTTCTAATTAACAAATTTGTAGGATCAAGAGTTTACACAACTTCCATTTGACTGGCCCTGCTTTAGAGTAGAGTAGTACCTCCTGGGGTGGAAGTGTATACTTTTGTACTGAAGTATATTTTGTATTGTTTACTAGTGGGAATTAAATCAGTTTACTATCACATCTATTCAGTCTTATCAAGACCTTTCAGGTTGTAGCATTCCTTACTGTTTCTTTATCTTTGTTTGGTCTCATGCACAATTGATTGTCATTCATTTAAGCAAATAACCTTCATATTCTCTAATGCATAACTATGTTCAGATATTTTCATTTTGTTGTTAAAGTGTTAATAATATAATAGAAAATGATAAAATTGTGACCAAGTATCAAATGATGATTCTAAACAGGTGTAATGGCAGATAATGTAGAATCAATTGAAACATTACAGTTGACTTGGACAGAATACAGGCTAGGGCAGGTTTATGAAAGATGAAATTTAATGTAAGGTATTATCCATGGGAAATTGACATACTAGATTTGAATATATAATGGGGGTCTGAATCTTGAAAATATCCGAAGGACCCATCCATCCATGCATTATCCAACACGCTATATCCTATCTACCGGGTCACAGGGGTTTGCTGGAGCCAATCCCAGCCAACGCAGGGCGCAAGGCAGGAAACAAACCCCGGGCAGGGCGTCAGCCCACCGCAGTCCGAAGGATCCAAGAGTCATAATGTACTAATCATTATCAGCATCCAGACAGTATACAGAAGCCAGGCTAACAGAATGTTAGGTTATAAAGCACCATGTTTGAGGTAGTTATGCTTGAGCTTTATAATGCACTGGTGAGGCCTCACTAAAACCATTGTATGTAGTTTTGGTCTACAGGCTACAAAAAAGATAGCAGCGCCTGGAAAAGTCAACAGAAGAATGATAAGGATGATTCTGAGGATTGAGCTATGAGGAGAAATTGAAGGAGCTGAACACTTTCAGTTTAAGTAAATGAAGATTAAGAGGTGACATGATGGAAGTTTTAAAATTATGAAAGGAATTAGTGTAGTGGATCCAGGCTGTTACTTTAAAATGAATTTAATGAAACACAGGGGGTACAGTTAGAGTGAATTTCACAAAAACATTAGGAAGACTTTCTTCACACAGCCAGTCACAGACAAATGGAAAACATTACCAAGTAGTATATTGGAGAACAGCACTTGAGGACCCTTTAAAATGGTGCGGCTCAAACCACCTACAACTGAACACCAGCAAAACCAAGGAGCTGGTGGTGGATTTTAGGAGGCCCAGGCCTCTCATGGGCCCATGATCATCAGAGGTGACTGTGTACAGAGAGTGCAGACCTTTAAATACCTTGGAGTGCAGCTGGATGATAAATTGGACTGGACTGTCAATACTGATGCTTTATGCAAGACAGGACAGAGTCAACTATACATCCTTAGAAGGTTGGCGTCTTTCAACATCTGCAATAAGATGCTGCAGATGTTCTATCAGATGATTGTGGCGAGTGCCATCTTCTACGTGGTGGTGTGCTAAGAAAGCCGCATAAAGAAGAGGGATGCCTCATGCCTGGACAAACTGGTGAGGAAGGCAGGCTCTATTCTAGGCATGGAGCTGGACAGTTTGACATCTGTGGCAGAGCGACAGGCGCTGAGCAGGCTCCTGTCAATCATGGAGAATCTACTGCATCCACTGAACAGTGTCATCTCCAGACAGAGGAGCAGCTTCAGCGACAGACTGCTGTTACTGTCCTGCTCCACTGATAGACTGAGGAGATTGTTCCTCCCCCACACTGTGCAATTCTTCAGTTCCACCCAGGGAACTTTAACGTTAACATTATTATACAATGTTATTGACTGTTATACCTGCCTTGCACTCTCCACCTTGCATTTTTATCTTGCACTGCATTTTTATTTAATGAATATTGTTTTTATCAGTATGCTGCAGCTGGAGTATGTGAATTTCCCCTTGGGGATTAATAAAGTGCGCTGCTGCCTCGCAGTTAGGAGACCTGGGTTCGCTTCCCGGGTCCTCCCTGCGTGGAGTTTGCATGTTCTCCCCGTGTCTGCGTGGGTTTCCTCCAGGTGCTCCGGTTTCCTCCCACGATCCAAAGACATGCTGGTTAGGTGGATTGGCGATTCTAAGTTGGCCCAAGTGTGTGCTTGGTGTGTGGGTGTGTTTGTGTGTGTCCTGTGGTGGGTTGGCACCCTGCCCAGGATTGGTTCCTGCCTTGTGCCCTGTGTTGGCTGGGATTGGCTCCAGCAGACCGCCGTGACCCTGTGTTCGGATTCAGCGGGTTAGACAATGGATGGATGGATGGATGGATGGATGGATGGATTAATAAAGTATCTATCTATCTATCTATCTATCTAAAACTTGACTTGATATTATTTTGAAGAAATTAGTGGATTAGACTGCTGCTGAGTTTTGTTGGGCAAAATGGCTTGTTCTCATCAAAATGTTTCTAATTTTCTAAATTAAAACACTTACCTTGAACCAATACAAATCATCTACTTATTGCTGTAACAAAAAGATTCTTGTAACCTGTAATGTCTTTATTCAAAGTGTTGTCTTGAGCTTGACAGACCATTGACCACCAGCCACATCTGTTCTTTGAGATAAGTCACAAGCAGGATTCTTCCAAACAAAATTGAACCCAGGAGAGAACTGTAATAATGTGCATATCCACAAGGACTCTACATGCAACAGCTGGAATCTGCACTCATTGAATGGTTGTATTCCAATTAATTGTAAAGTAGCCGACCTCTAATAAGTAAAGAATGCAAATGTCAGTTGTTAACCAGTCACATGGCTTCTCTTTGTGAACCTTATAGATAATGTTCACATGATGAGTTTATGTACATGAGCACTATAATTTGAGCTTACTGGCATCTCTATATGGTACCATGTATGCTAAAAATATTGCAGAAAGGTTAATTACTTTTAATGCTATTTGCAATCCTAAATAATCCCCCCACATTTACCAATAAAAGCTTAATGAAATACACAGTATCACCTTGAACCAAATGGCTAGACGTGGGGCTTTCTTTCCCTTATATTTCAAATGTACTATTTACATTGTATATTTTTCTAGTTACTTCTGGGACAGTGGTTAAACCAAATTTTATTAGTATTTTAAGTGCAGAATTAGGGAAGAGATTGTTTTCCTGCACACATTTCCTTTTATTAAAAGAATATAGACTGTTTGGCCAAAAAAAAGTCACCACATGGACTTAAATAAGCAAATAAGTAAGAGCCTTCCATTGGATAAGTACTACAGTGATTAATATGTTTCAGATGGCAACGCAATATTTAACCCTAACTGATGTAGTTAGTAGCATTTCTTAAACAATTGTGGTCATGAAAAAGATGTTATGTTGTTTGAGAAAGGTCAAATTATTGGCCTATCTAAAGCAAAGAAAACAACTAAAGAGATTGCTAAAACTACAAAAATTGGGTTAAGAACTGTCCAACGATTTTTTAAAGCCAGGAAGGTTAGTGGTGAACCATCATCTCTGAGGAAGAAATGTGGTCGGAAAAAAGTCTTGAATGATTGTGATTGAAAATCACCTAAACATTTGGTGAAATCAAATCGTAAAAAATCAACAGTAGAACTCATGGCTATGTTTAATAGTGAAAGTAACAGCATTTCCACACACACAATGTGAAAAGAATGAAAGGTATTGTGAATAAACAGCTGTGTAGTATTAAGAAAACAACTTATCAGTGAGGCTAATTGAAAACAAAGGCTTCAGTTTGCAAGGGAGTATAAAGATTGGACTCTGGAGCAATGGAAAAAGGTCATATGGTCTGATGAGTCCAGATTTACTTTGTTCCAGAGTGATGGATACATCTGGGTAAGAAGAAAGGTGGATAAAGTGGTGCACCCATCATGCCTAGTGCCTACTGTACAAGCCTGTGGGTTATGTTGCTTTAGTTGGTCAGGTCTAGATTCAGCAGCATTATGTGCCCAAAAAATGAGGTCAGCTGACTACCTGAATATACTGAATGACCAGGTTTTTGCTTCCCTGATGTCACGGGCATATTCCAAGATGACAATGCCAGGGCTTAATTTGTGAGAGGGTGGTTCAGGGAGCATACGACATAATTTTCACGCATGGATTGGCCACCACAGAGCCCAGACCATAACCCCATTGAGAATGTTTGGGATGTGCTAGAGAAGACTTTATACAGCAGACTGACTCTCGCACCATCAATACAAGATCTTGGCAAAAAATTAAAGCAAGTCCAGACGGAAATAAGCATTGTGACTTGCATAGACTTATCGAACCAATACCATGACAAATGCGTGCCATAAGCAAAGCTAAAGGCATTCCAACAAAATATTAGAGTGTGTGACTTTTTTTTGGCTAGGCAGTGCAATTCACTGTTCAAATAGCTGTGACATGAGATAAATCAAATGGACATCCTAGGCTTCTTCATCTCAAAATATATTTGCTTTTAACAAAGGTTTTTTGCAGACTGAAAACACCCAAGAATCCACAATGTGACAAATTATCAAAGAGTTCAATAGGACATAGGACAGATTTAGCCAAGCACAGTTTTATATATCACTCAGTATTTCAAGACTATTCAATAACATAAAACTACTACAATATGCCATAACACACCTAAGAAGAAATAAACGAGTAGGAGGATTGAATCAGGAATAAAATGCAATTTCAAAATATAAGTGTAGGAGCACTTTGACAAGACAGGTCACTGTAGGTGGGTAATACATAACACAAAAGACATGAAATTACTTTAGTACATCTCCAGAAAAGTATTTAATGCACAAAGCTTCTGTATTGTATATTGAAGTGTATTATAGGTTGAACAATAGCCAAAAAAAAAAAAAATCTCATCATGCTATCCAAAGAATAAAATAAATTGCTTCTAGTTCCCACTTTCAATTTTTCTGACTTCTGGCAATTAGCTAAATTGAACCTAAATATGCTATGGATTATTAAGCACATAATGTCAAATGCAAACTCAATATTGTGCATTCTCAGCTTGTTTTGTATCTGTTTTTAAATCAATTTTTGCTGTTCTGCTTGAATCAAAGCAAAAGAACTTTAATATATTTTCACATATTCCTAGATATCCAGAATACATATTCTTTGTATTTTTGTATTAGTTTTGAAGATGTTTCTGCATTTTCTATTTTACTTTGGATAGCAGGTGCCACAATTTTCTGGTAATGTTTTTTTTTTTTTTGCATGGGTACTGGTATTTCATATTAGAAAAATCTACATGAGTACAGCCCTACAAAGCTTGCCAGTCCTATCCTCATAATTCTTCCAAAATAACATTGAGTCTAGTTTTAAAAATCCCTAAAGTCCTATTGTCTATCACATTACTTGGCAACTTTTAGGGACACTATAACCTTTGTTTGTAACATGACAATAGGATCATGTGGTGTATTATGTCACAGCATTCCATTTAGATTCTGTGAACAAAAAAAAAATATTTTTGTGCTAGCTAGTAATAATCTAGCTTTGACATTTGATTGTTTTTTTTCACTTTGTGCTGTTTTTCATCTCTTAATCCCTGTAACAAATACCATCTCTGCCATTTGCTTGATGAAGAATAACAGATGAGAAGTTAGAGTGGGAAAAATTAAACAATAAGATGAACAAAAATATAGTCCTAAACCAAAATATATTCCTTATTTGCAAAAATAACCTGAAGGTAGGTCAAGTTGGGTAGCATGCACTCGCACAGCGTGTTGCTGCACACACCACATGACGAAGCAGCTCAGGACCCTGAGTGGCAGCACCCCAGGCAGACACACGGTCCAGTCCCACCATCCAGAAATGTCTATCTGCTGCAGCCAGGTGTTGTTACTAGGGCATCTGCTTGTCCTGGTCTAGCTGCTCAGCTAATCAACAATGAGGTTCCTGAGAGCTGGATCACCCTCTTGGGAATCATGCCACATGGTGGTAGTGCCATAACCGACACTCCCTCACAATGCAGGTAATGTGCCTCATTCGGGGCTGCATCAGCAATTGCCCATTGGACACAAAGTCAAACCAACGGAACACAAGGATTTTCCGAAGAGACACAGTACTGAAGAAGTCCAGTCTTCATTACAGGAAACACTAGGACTCTACAGACTTGGACCTTTGTCTTTTTGCAAAGATATTGGGAGCGACACACACCCTTTTACAGCGACTTCATGACCCCCATACTCTCCCAATCCGTCTACTGACCTAATAGGAAGAGTCACCAGAGACATGAATGTTGCTGCCGAGATAAGAAAACCTCTTTACAAGTCAACACTTTCTCCGCAGACAGACACACTAATGGTGGCTGTGCCCAAGAGGTCATTAAAGGCCTGGATCTTGGTTTTTATCCAGGACACTCGCAAGCGCAGACACGCAGACTCCTTGCTGAGTCTCTCAAGAGCCCTGATCAGAGCCTCCATTGACTCCGTGAAGATAACAGCATCATCGGTAAAGTCATGATCAGTGAATCTCTCTTTAACAGCAGATCCCCACAGCTGCTGGAACCCACGACCCTGCCCAACACCCACATGTGAGTATTAAACAGAGTAGGAGCAAGAACACACCCCTGATAAACCCCAGCATCAACTGGAAAAATTATACATGTTCTGCCTCCACTCTGCGCAGCACTCATGATACCTGTGTACAGGCCGGCCATGATACCCAGAAACTTTGAGGGGATCCTGCAAAGTCTCAGGTTGTCCCACAGGGCGGCTCGAACAACTGAGCCAAATGTTTTGCAAAAACCGACAAAGGCTGCAAAGAAACTCTGGCAATATTCACATTTGCACTCCATGAGAACCTTTTGTGTTAGGATGTGGTCAATGGTAGACTTCTTAGGTGTAAAACCAGACTGCTCTAGTCCCTGGTAGGTGAACAATTGATCACGGATCCTACTGAGATTGACCCTAGCAAGGATCTTACCTGGCACTGAGAGCAGTGTTATCCAGGTGATCACCCTTCCCTTTCCAGATTGGGACAACAAGTCCCATATTCCATTTAGTCGGTATGTTGGCCATTTCCCAAATGAAAGCAAATATTGCTTGCAATGCCAGGAGGATAGCCTTACCACCAGCCTGGAGAAGTTCACCCTAGATACCACAGATCCCTGCAGCCTTCCCTACCCTCAGCTGGTTCACCACCTGTGCAATCTCAGTGAGATTGAGTGGTTCACAGCTAACTGGAGGATCAGCCTGAAGAACCGTGGACCCAGAAATGTTCAACATCCTAGCCGGAGGATCAGCTTTAAATAGCTGCCCAAAGTAGCCAGCCAAACAGGTCACAACTGTAGTGTAATCCGTAAGAACTGTTTCATCAGCCACCCTGACTGTGACTCTCCAAGGAACAGATTCAGATGTGCGTAATGCTTCAGTTCTTTTATAAGAAGGACGTGGGTCACTAGACCATTGATGGTGTGTCACTTGCTCACAAATTCCTCGAACAAACACTTCCTTATCTGCCCTCAGAGCCCTCACAGCCGTCATTCTCAGTTTCCGTTATAGACCAGAGTTGCCATCAAGCCGTGCGCTGCGACTCCTCACAGTGATATCCAGGATGCCCAGCGACATGAAACACCTCCTTCTGGGATCACTGGTAACATCAACACAACCCTTGCAACCTTCAGGTTTTTTTCACAGAAGGTCTCCAACATTATATTAGAATTAGCAGTCATACCCAAGTCTGTAAGTTCCTCACACAAACTGCATGAAAACTCGTTAGAAACAGCCTGATCTTGGAGTCTGGCCAGGTCCAGGCTCATTTTCCTTGTAGATGGTAGCCTAGTGGACCTAAGCTGGATCTTCTGAGTATCAATAAAAAGTCTGTGGTCAGAATTCACAAACTGGGCGCTTCTGTAGAGCCTGTAGTTTTGTAAGATCCTCCAGCATATGCCCCTAGGATGTGATCGATCTCCTCCACCATACCACCAATATTGGAGTACCAAACCCAATGATGTGACTCAGGGCACTGGAACCAAGATCCAGTGATATGCAGCCCCTGACCTTTAGTAAAGTCAAGGAACATGGAGCCACCCATGAGGAGTGACACAATCGTCACATGACCAGAGGAATGTCACCTCGCGGGCACCCTTAATCACCACTGAGCAAAGTTGTGAATAAAATGTCTCCATCACCGAGACATTGCTCACTGTGGTCAGAGCATATACAGAGACAACAGACAAAGCTGCCAGAGGGTGCCTTAATCTGAGACTCATAATAGGCTCATTGAAAGGAATGACATTGGACACCATCAGAAGGAGCCGATCCATCCAGAGCAACAGCTACTTCCTGAGTATGACTGCCATCAGAGTGACCAGACCAATAAAAGGTGTACCAACATACAGAGATCTGGCCAGTCACAGGTCTACGCACTTCAGAGAGTGCCACTACCGAAATGCGGAACTTACAAAGCTCCTCCGACAGCAGAGGTATGGATAAGAAATGAGAATGCAAACTACAAATAAACAAAATGAAAACAACAAACATGTTGCCCCTATAGTCTAATGTTACTTACAATCCTGTCTATCCTGTGGGTTGGCTCATCCACTTGCCTACCATTATACTAATCAAAATCACACCACTTCTACCTCTCTTTCATCATCTCTGTTCCTAGCCATTCCACCTCATTACAAGCTGGGCCTATGTCTGCATTAAAGGAGCTCTGCTGTTGGAGTGGTGTTAAAGACCGATACTGTGGTCAATCCTGAATTCAGATGTGACTCTATAAATGCATTAGGAATGCAAGAATACAGTTTTCCCTAGTGCATAATGCTACTTCTTCACCCTGGAACCATCTACTTCCCATAAAAGTCTCAATCCAAGCTCTTTTCCTGTGTGTTTCCAAGTTGGTGGAACAGGCTGCCCACCTTCATCCATACTACTGACTACCTCAGTGTATTCAAGAAGCAACTGAAGACTTATCTGTTTTGTGAATATCTGTCTAATTGAAAAAAAAAAACTTTGTGCTGTGATACTTTATATTATTGGCTATTTAAGTTTAATTGCTTTATTAATTGTAAATGTATGAGTTATTACATCTTTTCACTTGTGGCAATCAACTTTTCTTACCTGTCCTATTACACTTTCTTAACAAAACAGGCCCTAGCCTAATGTTACTCAATTGTTTACCTCTTTTGCAAGTCGTTTTGGATAAAATTGTCCGCTAAACAAATAAATGTAAATGTAAAAGGGCCTGGACTCCCAGGCAGTAAGTTCCTCAGCTGCCTGCACTACCTGATGCACCAACCTAGTGACATGGAGATATTGTCACATCAGATGTTACAGCTCTCTCTGTCTTTCAAGCTACCTTTCTAAGGTACTCAGCACAAATACAAGCATTGCTACCTATATATGCTCCCTCACTGAGTGTAGGTACGATCGCTCCAGAAGGTAGTGCGTCCCTATGTTTACTTTGAAGGAGAATATGTTGTCTCCTGAAACTGCCACATCCTATAATCAGAACAATCGATCTATCCATTTTCTGAATCTACTTCTTCCAGTGAAGATAGTCAAATTATTTTGTGAGGAGAACACTTGTAAGACAAAAACTAGTCCAGAAAGTTATGCCAGTCCACCTCACACCTAAGCAGGCACTTGTAACATTTAATCCAGCTGCCCTGAATGTGCAGTCAGTGGTCTACAGGCCACAAACATAATGTTCTGCAACTTTCTATACTCCAATTTGACACTCCGGTTTTTGAGACTACCTTATAATGTGTATAATCAGGTTTGTGTATTATAGCATCACCATACAAGTCAATTAGAGGCAACAGCAACCATCCTGAACGGAGGAGGAGTGGTTTCATAGAAATTCAATAAAACGATTGAAGCTTCAATCTCTGATCAAATCGTGCTCTGAGTAAATCAGTTTAAAACTTAATTGAAATTACAGGACAGTTGCTATATACCAGGGGTCCTCAATCACAGTCCTGGAGGGCCGCAGTGGCTGCAGGTTTTTGCTCCAACCCAGCTGCTTAATAAGAAGCACTTATTGCTCAAGTAACACTTCTGCTTCACTTTAGTTGCCTCTTTCGTTAAATTATGAACCCTAATTGCTAATTTTAGTCTTAAACAGCTGTATTTGGTTTTTAATCACTCCTTATTAGCAATAAGAAGAAAATGACAAAAGAGACCAGCATTTCTCCATTTAGCTTTTTACCATTTATACCTGTGTGTATTTATCATCCACTATTGGGTTTAATTAAATACTTGGATGGAAAGTGAAGAGAAAAAAAGGGAAGGACTGAGAATTACTCCTCCATTTTAGCCTTCAAATCATTTGGATGATATTCTTAGAAAGGGGAAGAAAATCTAGGATATGAGAATGACCTGACATAGCAGAGTTAAAGTACTAACAAGCCATGAAATCAAATTATTGGCAAGAATTGCTTTCTAATTAATCAACCGGGTTAGAACAAAAACCTGCAGCCACTGCGGCCCTCCAGGACTGTGATTGAGGACTCCAGCTATATACAAAAATTCTTCTGCCTATCAATTACCTGAACCCCATTGTCCAGGTCCAGAATTTCAGGTAGACAAAGCTCATCCAAAATAATGCAAGCATAAGGCATAAGGCATAAGGCAGGGAGTCAATTCATTAGAGATCACGTTATTACAGAGCCAATACAGACAGCATGCAAACTCCAGGCAGAGGCCAGGCCAAAACTGGAATCAAGGGCTTTGCCACTGTGGAGGAGCAGTGGTCTTCACTACTCTACAATGTACACAGACACATAAGCTTTATTTTATATACCAGCTTTCTATAATAGACACATTTAAACGGGCTTTATATGCACAGAGATTAAGTTGGTTTACTTGGAGGAAAACTGACTATGTCAGGGTTGCAAAGAGAGGCAGAAGCAGGGACTGAGTCAGCATCACTGTAGACTTTACTGTTCAGTTCCTTAACTTCCACAACAATACAATTAACAGGCAGTGCTCAAATTTATTTAGTTGAATCTGACCAGACTTTTCACTTTCACCAAAAATCCTTTAGTAGCACAAAAGGTAGATGAATCTAAGAGCAGGGTGATGCTGGTATTTTCTGGGACTGAAAGTGTAAGAGAGCTCCAGAACCTTTGAAGCAAATCATGACTAATGGCGCTTTTCCACTGCATAGTACGGCACAGCACGGTTCAGTACAGCTCACCTTGGTTCGCCTCAGTTCGGCTCGGTTTGCGTTTCGACTGCAGTTTAGTACCGCTTTAGAGTGGGCGGGATTATTCACGTGTCGTTATAGTTGCGCCGCCTCTACTGCTCGCTCTTCATTTTTTTTAACTTGTCCCTACACTGTTTGTAAGTACGATGGTAGCCATGTGCGCCCAAGAGCTTAGCGACCTCCTGAAAAACTTTTTCATTCCGCGTCGCCCCATCCAGCTCTCGCTGGATCTGCTCCTCGGCTACCAACGAGAGGAACGTCTGTACTTCCTTAATAGACCACGAAACAGCCATTTTTGGTTAAAACAAAATGGTGCGTCCGAACCTTCGCTGGCTGTGCTAAACATATAGTGGGTCTGTTGTGTCTCGTGTCGCAAGTTCAGTGACGCAGTAATGACGATTTTCTCCGGCCAATCAGTGACCAGCAGAGTTTAAACGTCACGTTTTGGTAACGGTTCGGCGCGCTTGGAACCTCAGCTGAGGTGGTACTAAAAAAAGGACCAGATACCAGGTACTGTTCCCAGTGGAAAACCCCCCAAAAGTGAGCTGAACTGAACCGTGTCATGCCGTACTATGCAGTGGAAAAGCACCTATTGGTAGTATGGTCTTCTATGGAGAATGAAACAGCTGCCTTTTTCAAATACACTTGTTGTTTCAGATGTACAGTACGCAGGAAAGGATCACTGTCAAAGAGAACTTTCATTGCCACCAGTGGGTAGAAAACAATCAATTCAGGCTTCATGTGTACATTCTGGGTTGGTGTGTACTACTCTTGCCTGTTTGTAAAGGCGCTGTCATATTTTTACTATTCAGGTGTGAGGCTTAACATTTGCTAAAACCTTAAAAAGATGTCAAAGCCATACACCACTTATATACAAAAAAAAAAAAGAAGTTAAGCCAGTAAAAGAAAATAAAGGTTTCAGATTTTGGTTTGAGGAACCACACAGAGGGGCGGCACGGTGGCACAGTGGTAGCACTGCTGCCTCGCAGTTAGGAGACTTTGGTTCACTTTCTGGGTGCTCCCTGCGTGGAGATTACATGTTCTCCCTGTGTTTGTGCGGGTTTCCTCCGGGTGCTCCGGTTTCCTCCCATGGTCCAAAGACATGCAGGTTAGGTGTATTGGCGAACCGAAATTGTCCCTAGTGTGTGCTTGGTGTGTGGGGGTGTATGTGTGTGCCCTGCGGTGGGCTGGCTCCAGCAGACCCCCGTGACCTTGTAGTTAGGATATAGCGGGTTGGATAATGGATGGATGGATGAATGGATGGAACCACACAGAGGTGCTAATTCTGTAATTGGTAAAACAAGTCCGGGTTGAAGGGGTTCAAATGAAATCACAGAGCATGGGGATAGAAGTGAAATTCATTGTGTGACTGTGTGCATGGGTCCAATGGTAGACTAACACTCTCACCAGAGCTGCCAGGATAGACTTCAGCCCTACATTAACCTGAATTTGATTAAGCAGATCTGAGAATTTTAAACCCATGTATGTACTGTAAGTTATGTATACTTAGCGCACTAATCAGAAAAACAGTACAAGTCAACTCCCTGATGCAATCAACAGTATTTATTGCATTATTTACTAGATTTCTTTTTCACTTTTATGTGGTAATATGAAGGCTGAAGTTCCCTCTCTTTTGACATTCTCAAATTAACACTTATAATATGGAGGCTTCACAATGAAACAAGGCGTTAAAACATTTCCAGGGAACTTGTCTGCCTGAGTTTAAATGTTAATTTAATTCATCATAAGCAGCACAGTGCCGTAGTGAATGTTAGTACCCTCTTTTTTCAGATTTTGATTTTGTTTTTCAGAGTAGAATAGTCCTCATTCCTGTCTCTTCATGCTTCCTGTGATTCTACGTAGTTTACGCTAAAAGGCTTTTAGATATCATATTAGAACTCAGAATTCTTACAGTGTGAGTAAAAGTATGTGAAAAAGTGTATTCTGGTGAACAAATTGCCGCTGCTGGAAAAAAAATTAGGATCCTAACCAGGAAAATGGGTAAAGAAAATGAATGTACATTTCATCATTTCTCACTGTTAAATACTACTTCTTTAACTCTGAAATGCATTAGATGTCAATCTCAACAGTGTTGCTCAAAGTACTCAACAGCCTTGCTTTATTTAAAGTAGAGTCACCTTTCTGGAAAGTTACTCATGTAAAAGTAAAATGTGCCCATCACAAAACTTGTAGAGGTTTTATAGTATTTAATATCAATTATACTTAAGTACAACTAAATGTAGGATCTCTTATAGTTGTATATCCATCCACACAATTTCAAAACCAGCTTATCTGGTGTAGGGTCATTGGAAAGCTGAAGGCCATCCCAACTATCATCAGGTGCAAGGCAGGAACAAGGCCTGGAGAGGGCACCAGCCCATTGCAGCATGAACACACATACCCACACATCAGGGGCCAGTTTAGTGTTGCCAGTACACCTAAGTGGCATGCCTTTGGACTGTTAGGGGAAATCAGAACAGCCAGAGCAAATCCATGTGAATTAGTGGAGAACATGCAAACCCCTGCCTTCTCATACTCACACAACATAGCTACTGCTGTTCCAGTCTGACACCCAACCCCTCCCACCCCCATTTTATACAGTATCTAGTCAAAAATGGTTGTAGAAGACTTAATATAATTTAAACTACCTTCTCTTTCAGTGTGAACAATCACTAAACTATGAGTCAAGCATGAACGGACATCTTAATGATTATATCTTGATTTAGTATGGTGAGCTATAACAGAAGAGGTTTACAGGCTCCCAACCTGTTCCTGAAAACCTCAGCATAAAGCAAATTTTCCATAATGCAACCACCTAATTATAATTAATTTACATTGTTTACATAAAAACAAACTAAATGAAAACTGACATCAGTTAACAATAACATTGATTAACTAATCTATGACAAAAATAATGCATTGCCTTTCATTAAATATTTTATAATATAAGAAAATCCTAAGGTCTGTGTGAGTCCATTGGTTAATTTGTCTGTATTATGATTGGTCAGTGTGGCTTTGGTGATACGATAGAATGTAGAAGTGCGAGTGCGAGACATATGAGAAGAAGAAAAGGTAGAGGAGTCATGCTGAGAAAGTTGCCTTCAAAAATATGAATTATAAAACCGGATAAGAGATGACTCAAAAATAATGACAAAGACTAAGAAGCAGGCTTTATGGGAATGAGAGATTGGTCAAGAGAGGTTTTGACACACACAGATACAGAGGAAAGGCACTGAAGATACATGGAGGTCAAGAGATTTGGCAAATATTTTTAAATGATCATCTTCAGCAGATAGCATGGCTAGAAAGTTCTTTACGCAGACTTTATCACTTCTAGTTTCACTTTCAAAGGAATGCCCTTTCATTTTTTCTTTTCCAGGTACTGTAATTAATGATATGTTCCGGAGCCACGATGCTTAGGGTAATGTGAAAAGACATGAGCACTATAGGTGACAAGGTGAGTTAACCACAGTACGTACAGGTAAGTGCATTTCCTTGTTGATGCTGATCAACCTCAAAACATTCAGTACAGTTGCTGTGAGGATAGTGGATGAACAAAGCTGCATCAGCTATGTGTGAAGTGGACTGGCATAACTTTCTGGACTAGGTTTTGTCTTACAAGTGTTGTCCTTACAAAATAATTTGACTACCTGCACTGGAAGAAGTAGGTTCAGAAAATGGAATGTGAGAGTCATGTTTTAGCCAGCGTTTCTCCCTTGCTTGGGATCAAACTTGTGTTTCTCGTCTGTTTTGTCCATTTTTGTGCCAATTATTTATGTTACTGTTTCTTTTACCATATTCTTTGTTTTTGTCTGTGATTATAAAATGCTTTAGTTATGTCCCAAGTGTTTTGGGGGTCCCCCAAGATGCAGAGCCAAACTGACAATTACCACCAGGATCTGCCCTCTGCCCTATAAATCCAGAGGGTCTCCCATAAGTTCCATGCAGTTCATTTCAAATGTGCTAGGAAGTGGAGTGTTTCCTAGTGCTTCTATCATATTAAGTGAGATTTTGTGAATTTTTGAACCTGTGTTCTGTTTTTAACGTCTCCTTGGGATTATAGACGAAAATGTTTTTCCGTGGATTTCCTTGCCTTCACAGACATTCTTTTGTGCCCAAAGGATCTTTTTGTACTACAGATTAAATCTGTTAAAAACAAATCTTTTGTTTCATAAAGATTCTTCAATTCCCATTTTGTTTCTAGTTAGTGTTTGGGCAGTAATCCCACCAGATGGCACTTTTGTAAGTATTTATGAGACATGTGCTTTGTGGACTCCCAGTTCATGACAGTGAGTCTGCAACATAAAGTCCCTCCCCAAACATATAGCTCCATCTTATTTGACAGACTGCCATGAGGACATTGTCTCAGTGTGTCATCATTAGCTGTAGAAATAACTAACACTGGGACTACATAACTGCAACTCCTAGTCATGTCCCATTCTGTAGGCTACAGGGAGGTATGCTTGGAATGACCGCTGTCAAAGAAGAGACAAATAAGCCACAAAAAGAGTTGGGGCAGCCACCTGTATATTGTTTCCTGACTTGCAAAAGAGTTAAGTGTTGTGTACAATTGAGTACAGACTTGAGTCCAGAACAGAACTGTCTTGATGAGGCAAAGATGGCGGTTTTAAAGGTGAAGACAAGAAGTGATGTCAATAGGGCCAAAACCGGAAGTGATGTCATCGGTACCAGTGGAATATCCTGCAAATTGGTCTGCAGTGGAAAGAGAGAAAGGGTAAGTACACTCTGCCACTCCCTGGTGTGTCGTAGAATTACCCTCATTCAGGCCCTTTAACTGCCTCCTATGTGCACGTGTGTGACTGTTTGTAGGTGATCACTAGCAGTACACATTGGAAAACTACCAGATTTTTTTGTATGCAACAACATTTTTCCTAAAGCAGGGGAGGCCTGTATTTTAGTTAACTAACGGAGTAAAGCATTGAGCATTATGTGGTGTGATTAACCGTCAGAAGTTGTCAGGTCCACAAATGGTCCAGACATGTGAACTGAAAGTTCAGTGCTTTAACCATTATACCATACTCTCTGCAAATTTAAAGAGGAAAAGTACATTTTCCAAAGTCTGAAAATCATCAAATAAAGAATACAATTTTTAAAAAGACAGCATTATAGGACTGCTACCCACCAGGAGGATTTGGAAAGAATGCCCGACTGATTTTACACAGCAATTGTCAAAAATCATTACCCAGGAATGCTAAAGTAAAAATTTTAAAAAACAGGACACAAAGGAATTGTGATAGACAAAGTATCACAAAGGAGCTTTACAGAGTTACAGAATAATTAACTGTAAAACAGGGCACAGAGTAATAGAGCAGGGCGAATTGGCAAAACAAAGTGAATTAAATTAGGAAAGATCTGTCAGAGATCTGCTGGTTAGTTGGTTCAATATGAGCTGTGTTTTGGCAGCTCTAGTATATTGACATTATTTTGCATATTCCCAGTTTCTGCGTACAAAAATAGATTTGCAAATGTCAATCTGTGATTTTGCAAGTAATTTCTCAATTTCTTTCCAGTCTCTTTTGATTGTCATTTAAAAAGTTAGCATATTTTAGTTTTAAAATTACATTTCCAAAGAGTATATTAAAAGTTTTGAACCTTTTTTGGCAGTTTATTTTAACCAAATGTCGTAGTAAATCTAGAATTTTAAAACATGTGCCACTTCACTAATTTGACTGAAACAAAGAGAATTAGGTGTTTAGATAAATGGTTCAACACTAATGCAAAGAAAAAAATATTTTAAAAGGGTGATATTATGATCTCAAAGGTAATAACTCTAATTATTTTTGATAAATTCTTATAATACTCCATTCTGTGATGAGACTGCCATCTATATTTCATTTCTCTCAAAGCTATTCAACAAAAGTCTCTTTTGTAGCAGCTTTTTGTTCAAAATTTACTAGTCTTAATAAGCAGTTATCTCCACAGACAACTCTACCAGTGTGGTGTCCCCATTTTATCAGCTCCAAAAAAGACAGAGGGAGAGTATCGTCAGTATTTTGTATAAAGGATTGGCTTTGCAGGTTTTCAGGTTGTTCTTCACAAACTCTTACTGCTTCATTGTGGAGGATGTCTAACTGGATATGACTTTGTATGCTTTCACCTTACAACAAATTGATCATTTTTACTGCTGTGTCAGTGGGCAGGAGGATAGTATACCAGGGTTCAACTGGGTGTGGTTTTACATATTCAAGCCCCCCTTTTCATATTTTCTTGTGTTCCAGGCTTATGCTATGTCATTTAATTTCATTTTTTTCCCTCATTAAGCTACACTCAATACACCAGAATGACAAAGTGAAAGCAGGATTTTAGAAAATGTAGAAAAAAAAACTTTAGTAAAAAAAAAAAAAAAATCAACGAAATATCACATTGAGACAAGAATTCAAAGTTTTTACTCAGTACTTAGTTAAGCACCTTTAGTATTAATTATAGCTGGCGTCTTCTTGGGTATGACGTAACAAGTTTCACACACCTAGATCTGTGGGTTTCTGTCATTCTTCTCTGCAGATCCTCTCAGGATCTGTCAGGTTGGATGAAGAGAGTTGGTGGACAGGTCTGGCTGGGCCATTCAAGAAGATTACCAGAGTTGTTCCGAGACTTCTCCATTTGTAGTCTTTGCTATGTACTAATGGTCATTGTCCTGTTGCAAGGTGAAGCTTTGGCCCAGTTTGCTGTCCATGGTCGCTCTGGAAGAGGCTTTCATTAAGGATATCTCTTTTCAGCTTATCCTCTACACCAGGGGTCCCCAACCCCCAGTCCGCAGCCCACTACCGGGCCGCAGCCGTCTGATAGCCGGGCCGCGAGAAAACTGCCGGCAACGGAGACTCACTCAGACTTTTCAGAACGTCAGGCAGGCGGGGCTTTGCAGCGGCGCAGAGACAGGAGAGATACCGTGGTGGGAGAGTATTACAACAGTATTTTTATGGTCCCAACAGTGTTCCCATATGACACGGGTCTATAAAAATCTCATTACTACGAAGTACATTCAGCAGCAGATACTTTCATTACAATGAAGTGACCTTGAAATGCCAGAATAAATCATCCGCAGAGCAGTTAGTTCTGTGGTCGCAGCTCAGTTGTGCACATTTGCATAACGATCCCCAAACAGAAACATTATAAAAAAAAATTCTTTCTTTGAACTTTCCTTGTACTGTTTTTTTTTTGCTGTTTTTGTTTTCTGTGGTTTTCAGTGATACCTTTTACTTATTGCTCATCAACATTTGAAAAACATCATTGGAACTTAACTGATTGTCACCCTCCTATAGAAACGGCAGACATGAAAAAATGATAACAGTGTTAATGTTTGTGATGTGCAATCTGTTGGAATGACAAATGCAATGCATATGTCTTTGTTATATACAAAAATAGAAAAGAAAAATCTCGGGTTGCAAATGTATGCAAACTGCTTAATAACTTAATGATAATAGAAATGTAATGTAAATTTTGTATAAAACTGCCCAACAAACCCACCCCGAATCTTCACAACAAACCAACCCTGGTCCCTGGAATATTTTTCTTCTAGTAAAGTGGTCCTTGCTGTCAAAAAGGTTGGGGACCACTGCTCTACACTGTCTAGTCTTCCAGTTCCTGACGGTGAAAAACAAATCCACGGCATGATGCTGCCACCACCATTCTTCAGGGTCAGAAACATAAGGCATAGGTGAGGAGTGGTGCCTGGTTTCCTCTAGACAAGATTCTTAGAAAAGAAGCTAAACAGTTTAATCCTAGTTTCATCAGACCACAGTCTGAGAGACTGACTCCAACTAAGTATTCAGGTGTCTTTTTTATTGAGAAGAGCCTTCCATCTTGTCACTCTTCATAAGCACAGACTGGTGGAATGTTGCACAGAAAGTTATTCTTCTTGGCGTTTCTCCTATCTCCTCACAGATTCTCTGGAGCTCAGCCAGAGTGACCTTCGGATTCTGGGTCACCCATTTAGCAATGCCTTCCTCTATGATTGCTCAGATTGGTTGGGCGGCAAGCTCTAGGAACAGTTACTTTGTTCCAAACTTCTTCCATTGAAGAATTCTGGAGGCCATTGTGCTCTTGGGAACATCTGTGCCTCAACATAATCCTGTCTCTAAGCTCTGCAGGTATTTTCTCAACTTAGTTGCTTGGTATTTGATCTGATGAACATTGTGGGACATTAAATAGATATTTGTGTCACAGCAAAGGTTCTGAAAACGTGTGTCAAAGTGATATGTCAGATTTTTTATGTTCAATACATTTGCAAAAATTTCTAAAATTCTATTTCCATTTTGTCAGTCTTAGGTATTGAATGCTGATCAATGAGTGAAAAAAAAATATATATTAGTCACACATGTTCACATTGAAGACAGCCTAAGAACCCGCCAAACCAGGGGATGGTGATGTTATCTAATGCTTTCTCTGAAGAAGGCAGAAGACTTACAGAAGACTAAGACTGACATCCATTATACCAATGATGTTACTTCCACTGTCCATCCTCCTGGGCCCACTCCTACTTGTCTGGATCATTTAAAGGCAAAAACCATTTCTGCTCTGATCTTGCACCTAAAAAGATGTTCTAATATTTCAGTCTTACTTTTTTTCTGCAATTATAAGGGGCACTCAGTGCTGTCCCCAGCTCTTTATCACTGTCTGTATTTTCATTTAAACACACAAATATGACTTTGCACAATAGCAAAGAAGGAAGGAAGGAAATATGAAAACTGGGTCAAAATGGGGGCTGTTTTCTAGATAACTTATGCCACAAGTTGGTTCTGTATTTTATTTGTTAAATAAAGCCACTAGGATGTCCTTTATTTAAGACGGCCTGGCCTCAGCTTTAGAGATGTCAAGATGCAAATATACCATAATAATAAGCATTACAAAAAGAAATGAATTTACCTTATTTGTATGAAAAAGCTGTGGTGAATTTAATACATGAATTAGTATACAGTTCTGCATGAAGATAGTCTTATATAAATAAGAAGGTTATGCATACAAAGGAGTCAGGACATCTATCTAAACAGTGACATTTACAAAGTGCATAAAAGGAAAACCACTGAAACACAATTTAAATCAATTTGTGTGTTGTATATTCTTACTCCTGAACACAATGTTTTTTGATACATTTTCACACTGTAAATTTTTTCCATCTACTCTTACAGTAGATCTGAAACAGCCAGCCTTTATTTTACATACTGTAGCTCGTATAGAATAATTGTTACTATATACATATATTGCATATAATGGAATGACTTTCAAGTTAAGAGAGTTCCTCAGGATCACACTGTGCATCCCTTGAGGGATTTGAGCTGGCAATTCTTGGCCAACTCAGGGCTGGAGAAGATAAAATATATGCTCAAATAAGGGTATCATCCTTGGTGAAATGGTGGACCTTTGCAGTATTCACATTCAGACCAATGACATGACAGGGTGTCTTCAGGCTGTAGCAAGAAAATGCTTTTCTACGAGAACAAGTGAAGACTACATTCACTAAATTCACACACAAAGGCATGCAGGTCTTAATACTGAGTTAGACTTCAAGCACTGTACGGTAGTAGTATGTTAAATGAACCATAATAATTAATGCTTAATTATTACTTCAGGAGAAGCTTAAAACAATTATTGTCACTCTTTGTTTTGTCTTTATTTTTGCTGTAGTAAACATTAGCATGGATAATATATTAAAGCACTGAGCTCTTTTTGTATTGCCACTAAATTTGTTTTTCATGACATTTTGCAATATTGAATCAAAAATGTCTAAGTTTCGAATTTCTGATTATTACAGATTATAATCATGACACCCAAAGTGAATTAGTGAAATGCAATGAAGCTCCCTGATGTGCTCTAGGAGAGGACTCTAAATGCTACAGAAAACAACTAATCAAAACGGCTTTGTTGGCAATGACCAAATGCTTCTCTATCGGGACCTGTCATCTATCATCAAACACTGTGAGGCCATATTGTTCAGGATAGTTAAAAATATTGCCAGGTGCAAGGATCATTTTTCATAATGTGTCTATCCTGTTTGGTTGTTAATATATTAAGACAGAGTATCTCACTTGAAGCTTGGCAGTGAAGATATATAAATGCTGCCTTGGTGGTCACAGGAATTCAGGGCAGCTGCAGATAAAGGACAATATATTTTCGTCTCCCAAGAGTTTTTTCTTTTTTTGCTCTGAATTGTTAATATTGCCATGTTTTTATTGTGATTTTTGGTACAGCAAAAAAAATTCACAAGCAAATATTGTACAGTATATGACTTAATAAGAAATACAGAATGATGCCTCTAAATTACACTTTGTTATTCATAAAAACTTTAAGAAAATCCCTTAAGTGAGAAATGTGACATCTTTACACAACATGATTCAGGTTTTTTTTTTTAAAACTACTGTTTCTCTTAGGTATTTAACTAGATAAATTAATGAAAAACTGTTCCTTACAAATACAAGTTTGACATACAAGTCTCTTTCAAAATTAAAAAGAAATTGATCTTGTCTTCTCCAAAACAGTACACTAGTCACTCATGGGACAAACACCATTCACACACCGACTCTCTCTTACTGGGTCAATTAAGAATTGCCAATCACCCTACCACGCTTGTCTTTGTGATACGAAGCAATGTTGGGAAACCAAAGGAAAACACACATAGTCACAGGGAAAGAATGCAAACTCTACAAAGCATGGAAAAAAACTAGGAATTAAACACAGATATCAGCCCACCACATGCTCCCTCATCCATAACCAAGTCAAGTTTACATTCTTTGTAGTCATGTAAAATAGTGGGCATTAGTTGACCTTTCTAGCTGAGAAACCACGAAGCTCAAAGCTGCAATTCTAATTGCACAAACGTTAGAAGACACAGTGTTTCAAATATATACTATATAGCTATATAACCCATCTAAGATGACCTGAAATCTAAGTAATCAATGCAGACCTCATTGCTAACCTTTGCAGCGCACCATGTAATGTATATCTCAGTTAATTTCCATTAGGTATGGGATTCGTAAAAGCAGAGTAAATGTTTATTGATGTGCCATCTGCTGGAATGACAAATGCAATGCATTTTGTTACTAAAAATGATGTACCATCGCTTGGAATGAAAGAGATATAGCAACCAGATGGAGACACACAAACACTTATCATTTCATTAAGGTGTCCATAGTCATCACAATTAACTTTTTAAGTATTTATTTTTGATTGCCATTACTCTGAGCGTTCAGCTTTAGAAAACGCTTTTTCAATTGAACCAACTTTTTTCTTACTTTTAGACTCATGTCTCTATCTGACATACTAAACCCCATTTCCTATCCTTTTTCTTTCTGCACATAACCAATCGCCACACGATAAACGCATTTGTGAAATTAAAACTATACTCAGCAAAAAAAGAAACGTCCTCTGACTTTCAACTGTTTTTACTTTCAGTAAACTTAATGTTTAAATATTTGTATGAACACTAAAAGAGTCAACACCATAAGACATAAACTAAAAATGTTTCACAATGTGTCCCTGAATGAAGGGAGGCTCAAAATCAAAAGTACCAGTCAGTATCTGGTGTGGCCACCAGCTGCTTAAAGTACTACAGTGCATCTCCTCCTCATAGACTGGACCAGATTTGTCAGTTCTTGCTGTGAGATGTTACCCCACTCTTCCACCAAGGCACCTGCAAGTTTCTGGACATTTCTGGGGGGAATGGCCCTAGCCCTCACCCTGCGATCCAACAGGTCCCAGACGTGCTCAATTCCTTCGACGATAAACACGAATTCGTCCATCACCCCTGGTGAGACAAAACCGTGACTCGTCAATAAAGAGCACTTTTTGCCACTCCTGTCTGGTCCAGCGAAGGTGGGTTTGTGCCCATAGGCGGCGTTATTGCTGGTGATGTCTGGTAAGGACCTGCCTTACAACAGGCCTACAAGCCCTCAGTCCAGCCTCTCTCAGCCTATTGCGGACAGTCTGAGCACTGATGGAGGGATTGTGTGTTCCTGGTGTGACTCGGGCAGTTGTTGTGGCCATCCTGTACCTGTCACGCAGGTGTGATATTTGGATGTACCGATCCTGTGCAGGTGTTGTTAAACGTGGTCTTCCACTGCGAGGATGATCAGCTGTCCTTCCTGTCTCCCTGTAGCGCTGTCTTAGGCGTCTCACAGTGCGGACATGGCAATTTATTGCCCTAGCCACATCAGCAGTCCTCATGCCTCCCTGCAGCATGCCTAATGCACGTTCACGCAGATGAGCAGGGACCCTGGGCATCTTTCTTTGGGTGTTTTTCACAGTCGGTAGACAAGTCTCTTTAGTGTCCTGTGTTTTTAGAACTGTGACCTTAAATGCCTACTTTCTGTAAGCTGTTAAGGTCTTAACGACCATTCCACAGGTTCATGTTAATTAATTGATTATGGTTAATTGAACATGCATGGAAAACATTGTTTAAACCCTTTACAATGAAGATCTGTAAAGTTATTTGGATTTTTAAAACATTATTGTTGAACTACACAGTCCTGAAAAAGGGACGTTTCTTTTTTTGCTGAGTATAGTTATAAGCTTAGCCCTCTGAATGGATGGCATAATTAAACATGTATAACAGAATTTTTTTTTAAAGTTCTGAAAACTCTGAGGTCTAGGTTTATAACTAGTTTTAATTTCACAAAGACGTTTATTGTGTGGTGATTGGTTATATGGAGAAAGACAAAGGATATGAACTGGGGGTTTAGTACGTAAGATAGACACAGCAAACATGCAATAAAGAAAGCCTGCTCAGAAAAACATCCATTGAAATCTGCGTTCGTCTCTCCAACCTCCAGATCACGAACCCAACATTTACACAATATTTCAGTTAAACCTGTGCGATACCCATTCAAATATCCAGTTTTTTGTAGCCTCGTCACACCTGCCATAAACTTCTCTACACTGAACGTAGACCTGAGGACCCCTTAATGCAAGGGAGCAGCACTACAGCCACACCACTGTGCCCCCCGCCACCCATGTCTAATACATGCTTTAATGAATTTCATCGTGAAAAAGATATCAAGTATTTATCTTAGTATTCTGAATGTTCATTGAGCAGGAATATCATGAAGCTGCCAGCGCTTCCTCAGTGCAAGAGGAAGTCAGTTTAAGAAGCGCGCAGAGATTAACAACTGGGTCGGGGAACACAATATAAAGCATTTAATGTGCTACATTAATTTATGACGAGGTTTGAGAAAATCTAGTAAATGAAACATTCATTTTAAGATGAAATTTAGTTTGCGACATTCTACTGATAAACTATGAGAATAAAGTGGAAATGTCGAGAATAAAGTCAACATGTCGACTTTATTCTCGACATTTACATTTTTTTTGTCTTCACTGTGTCCGTATTTTTTTCACCGTGGCCTTAATACGCTCCCGTAGGTTTTTCAGGGCCTGTTGTGCCAGTTTTAATCAAGCAATGATCCATTTCTCATCCGCGATGCCACTTGTTTCAGTTTCAGCAACACGCATATAGAGAGAACAACGTGCTTACCGCAGTGCATTATGGGTTACGCAGGTAATTCCTAATGAAGTATTTGAAATTCTGCAAGATGGTACATTTCCAAATAAGTAATTATTACCGATGTTGTCGGGAAAAAAATAATCGCATCTAAATTAAGATTTTTATTGATATTTCATAACATTTGGAAACCGTTAGAATGTTTTCTTCTTTATTTTTAATAAACTGACAGCACGAAACCAACTTGTTTAATATGAAAAATTCTCTAATCAAAAACGATCTATAGACACCTCATCAAAATTGATGTCACGCAATAAATTTCTTAACTCCTCAATATATCACAACCTACGCGAAATTGCAAATTTCAGTAAAGATTAACTGCCTAACAAGCTTTATGTGGCAAAAACAATTGCATTGTAGGTGAAATGACCGCATTTTTATGTAGAAAAAATGAATTTTATCAATCTACTAGCAAAATACCCGCGCTTCGCAGCGGCGAAGTACTGCATTAAAATTTTTATTAAGAAGAAAATTAAACCTTTTTAAACTGAAGGAAAATATGCCAATAATTATTTGTTAAGGATCTCTTTGTATACCATGTTGTCAGTTCGGCCCTCCGGTTGTAACATGACCAAGCTGTGCGCTGAGCTTACTCTTGAGCATGTAACTTACAGTTGGCCATGTGAACAGTAATGTTGTCTCAAATCTCACAGCTTGGATTTCTGCTGTCATAATCGGTTTGAGTTTCATGGTTTGTTTCAATTACGACAGTATTTGCAGGATTTGTTGTGTTGAAGTGACATTTGGCATCTGTCAAGCGTTGTAAGCACACAACCGGTTTCATCGATAAAATCACATCCAGCATTTGAGAGTTTAAACATTCATAAACATCAAAGTGTCCAATACTGAAATCGTCACCTGTGAATCTAAGATGTTTAAGAGGCATTGGCCGTTGTCAAAAAGGTGTAAAATATTTGGCCATTTCGGTACACTTGAAAGCAACAACCGAACAATTCAGCGGCAGCCATCAACTCACATGCAGAACCATAGGTGAAGGGCTTAAGTATTTCACTCTTATAGTGCTCCTGTGTAGTATAATTATCTCCTGTACCGTCATCAGTCCACACCTTGAACCTGTCCCAGTCATTCAATGCATAAGACACAATGTTCCTCCGGATATCAAGAGTGAGCCTGATATGGCCGTGCAATATGTAACAAAGAGAATGGAAAAGGCAGGTGCCATCTCCGGTCATGGAAACCACTCGGTAAGTGACAGTTCTTTGATCGATAGTGATCATCTCGATAGACATGGTAATGGGGGTTGGAATGATAAAGGAAATGGGTACCTGAGCAATGTAAAGTAAGTGTAAAATACCTATACAATAACTATAATTGTAATAAACAAACAATAAAACAGGAGAAGCCGTGGATTAAACAAAAAGGCTGTAGTTATCAGTAGGGAGACGTGAATCCTGTGGCGAAGCAAGGAAGGGAATATAGAGACCGGAGCGAGGACAGTCTTATATAGGCTGGCAGCCAACAATGTGGGAGGCGTTGGGATGGGGGACCCAACGCCACCTCACACGGTGACCGAGGTGCAGGCTATGGACATATATATGTACGTAAGTAGGATTCAGTTAGCGTTGGGAACCCATGTACAAAGTTTCTTGAAAATGGGCCCATAAGTAACAAAGACTGTTGAAAAGTTCAATATGGCGGCCAACAGTGGCATTATACCACTGAAATAAGTACGTACATTGGTTTCGGTTAGTGCAGGGAAGCTGCCTACCAAATTTCGAGAAGATGGGGCCATAAATAAGAAAGTTCAACATGGCGGACATTGTTGACCATTATGACCATAACGCATAGAATTTCAAAATGAAACTTGCGTAACTTTTATAAGTAAGCTGTAAGGAATGAGCCTGCCAAATTTCAGCCTTCTACCTACACGGGAAGTTGGAGAATTAGTGATGTTGGAAAGTTCAATATGGCGGCCGACAGTGGTGTCATACCAACGAAATAAGTACGGACATCGGTTTCCGTTAAAAGTTCAATATGGCGGCCGACAGTGGCATCATACCACCAAAATAACTACCAAATTTCACCCTTCTACCTACACGGAAAGTTGGAGAATTAGTGATGTTGGAAAGTTCAATGTGGTGGCTGACAGTGGCGTCATACCACCAAAATAAGTATGTACATTGGTTTCGGTTAGCGCAGGGAAGCTGCCTACCAAGTTTCGTGAAGATGGGGCCATGAATAAGAAAGTTCAATATGGCAGACGTTGTTGACCGTTATGACCGTTACGCGTAGAATTTCAAAATGAAACCTGCTTAACCTTTGTAAGTAAGCTGTAAGGAATGGGCCTGCCAAATTTCAGCCTTCAACGTACACGGGAAGTTGGAGAATTAGTGACGTTTGGAAAGTTCAATATGGCGGCCGACAGTGGCGTCATACTACCAAAATAAGAACGTACATCGGTTTTGGTTAGCGCAGGGAAGCCACTTACCAAATTTCGTGAAGATGGGGTCAGCCTTCTACCTACACAGGAAGTTTGAAAATAGCATACCATCAAAATAAGTAAGTACATCGGTTTTGGTTAGCACAGGGAATCCGCCTACCAAATTTCGTGAAGATGGGGCCATAAATAAGAAAGTTCAACATGGGGGACGTTGTCGACCGTTATCGACCGTTATGACCGTTACGTGTAGAATTTCGAAATGAAACCTGCTTAACTTTTGTAAGTAAGCTGTAAGGAATAAGCCTGCCAAATTTCAGCCTTCTACCTACACGGGAAGTTGGAGAATTAGTGATGAGTCAGTGAGTGAGTAGGCAGCTTCCCTGCGCTAACCGAAACCAATGTACATACTTATTTTGGTGGTATGACGCCACTGTCAGCCACCACATTGAACTTTCCAACATCACTAATTCTCCAACTTTCCATGTAGGTAGAAGGGTGAAATTTGGTAGTTATTTTGGTGGTATGATGCCACTGTCAAACGCCATATTGAACTTTTAACGGAAACCGATGTCCGTACTTATTTCGTTGGTATGACACCACTGTCGGCCGCCATATTGAACTTTCCAACATCACTAATTCTCCAACTTCCCGTGTAGGTAGAAGGCTGAAATTTGGCAGGCTCATTCCTTACAGCTTACTTATAAAAGTTACGCAGGTTTCATTTTGAAATTCTATGCGTTATGGTCATAATGGTCAACAATGTCCGCCATGTTGAACTTTCTTATTTATGGCCCCATCTTCTCGAAATTTGGTAGGCAGCTTCCCTGCACTAACCAAACCAATGTATGCATTTATTTCGGTGGTATGATGCCACTGTTGGCCGCCATATTGAACTTTTCAACAGTCTTTGTTACTTATGGGCCCATCTTCAAGAAATTTTGTACATGGGTTCCCAACGCTAACTGAATTCTACTTACGTACATATATATGTCCATAGCCTGCACCTCGGTCACCGTGTGAGGTGGCGTTGGGTTCCCCATCCCAACGCCTCCCACATTGTTGGCTGCCAGCCTATATAAGACTGTCCTCGCTCCGTCTCTATATTCCCTTCCTTGCTTCGCCACAGGATTCACGTCTCCCTACTGATAACTACAGCCTTTTTGTTTAATCCACGGCTTCTCCTGTTTTATTGTTTGTTTATTACAATTATAGTTATTGTATAGGTATTTTACACTTACTTTACATTGCTCAGGTACCCATTTCCTTTATCATTCCAACCCCCATTACCATGTCTATCGAGATGATCACTATCGATCAAAGAACTGTCACTTACCGAGTGGTTTCCATGACCGGAGATGGCACCTGCCTTTTCCATTCTCTTTGTTACATATTGCACGGCCATATCAGGCTCACTCTTGATATCCGGAGGAACATTGTGTCTTATGCATTGAATGACTGGGACAGGTTCAAGGTGTGGACTGATGACGGTACAGGAGATAATTATACTACACAGGAGCACTATAAGAGTGAAATGCTTAAGCCCTTCACCTATGGTTCTGCATGTGAGTTGATGGCTGCCGCTGAATTGTTCGGTTGTCGCTTTCAAGTGTACCGAAATGGCTAAATATTTTACACCTTTTCGACAACTGCCAGTGCCTCTTAAACATCTTAGATTCACAGGTGACGATTTCAGTATTGGACACTTTGATGTTTATGAATGTTTAAACTCTCAAAAGCTGGATGTGATTTTATCGATGAAACCGGTTGTGTGCTTACAACGCTTGACAGATGCCAAATGTCACTTCAACACAACAAATCCTGCAAATACTGTCGTAATTGAAACAAACCATGAAACTCAAACCGATTATGACAGCAGAAATCCAAGCTGTGAGATTTGAGACAACATTACTGTTTACATGGCCAACTGTAAGTTACATGCTCAAGAGTAAGCTCAGCGCACAGCTTGGTCATATTACAACCGGAGGGCCGAACTGACAACATGGTATACAAAGAGATCCTTAACAAATAATTATTGGCATATTTTCCTTCAGTTTAAAAAGGTTTAATTTTCTTCTTAATAAAAATTTTAATGCAGTACTTGCCTGCTGAAGCTGGTATTTTGCTAGTAATATATAAAAGTTATCGATTATAATGAAAAATCATCAGATTACATTGTAATGCCGTCATGAAAAAAATGACCACATTTCCAAGCGTGTAAATAGTAGGGTAAAATACTTATGTAAGACTACAAGAGTGATTCCCCTTTGAAAAATCAGCCGTCATTCTGTAAACAATATTGAATACCAATTTGAGACATGAAGAACATGCCTAAGTAGACTGTTTCCGCACAAAGTACGT
Organism: Polypterus senegalus; assembly: GCF_016835505.1. NCBI lineage: Eukaryota > Metazoa > Chordata > Cladistia > Polypteriformes > Polypteridae > Polypterus > Polypterus senegalus. The sequence continues at coordinate 147,123,692 of NC_053159.1, read as the reverse complement.
ACCCAAATGTTTAAAATTTGAAAGTAGTGGTAAAAATGTGCCCTGCACAGCAAATATCATTCTTTTTTCTCCAGAAAATTGCCCTTGTCCACAGACAACTGAAACCAGAAAAACACGCTTGTCTGACGGTCAATTTACCTGTGTCGGACGAGTCGAACGTTGGATTTCCGCACCCCTGGGTGGTGCTGCTGAACTGATACAAAAAGACTGGAGTTCAAGCCCTGGATGCTCCCTTCATGGAGGTTACAGGCTCATCCCATCTTCCTTGCACATTTCCTCTCACAGCTGACACAACATGAATTGCCATTGTAAAATTAGCTCTGGTGTGTGTGTGTGTATTCACCTTGCGATGGACTGGCATCCTTTCTAGACATTGTTCCTGCTTTGTGCTTGATGCTTTCTGTTACAGGCTTTAACTTCTGAGTAGCTCTCTCATGGATACATGAATTAGAAAATGGATGAATGTGTTGCTCTTTAGTGTACTGTAAAGTAACTTTTGTTTAAATGTGCATTATTTGGAAAAAGGCAGGTTATAAAGCATCACCCAAGAGTCAGAAATAATGGCTGAAATGACAACTTTGTGGTTTAAAATCTAAGGCCATAGACATTATCTGTCTATTGCAGGGGTCTACAACATGTTGCTCGCGAGCGACCGGTTGCCTTACAATCCCTTTCCAAGTAGCTTGCCAATGGGTTAATGAATCCTACATAAATTTGAAAATTTGATTAGTCAAATTAGGGGTGGGCGATCTTTCCAAAAAATTATATCATGATCCCTTTAACACAAAATCACAACCCACAATCTGAATTGCAATCTTCAATGTTGCATACACTTAAGAGAATATCAGGACTCAAACTCATCAAGACCTAAGTAACATTTATTTTAAATATCAAACAAAGTTGAATTCAATTTTTCTCTCGTTCACTAGCTAAGCGGAGTTAAGAAACACACCCCTAAGATAGCGAGTGAGTGAGGAAGGCCCCTCTCCTTAGCCTGTTTAGTGGATCTCAGACTCATGCAAATAAATCGGTACTGTGGAAGACGAATGTTCTCTTCGTTCCCTTGTACTAATTCATGTCTGAGAAGTAAGCTTTACAAAACCATGTAATAGCATGCTTTGTTTTAGCAAACAGAAAAATGTTTGTGCAAAGGACTCAAGGTCTGAGCATTCCACACATGAGTCTGCCTTATCACGTTTTCCCTTAGCTTACATCTGAACGCCATAACAAAAGGAGCCAAGAAATCAAGTTGCACAAGGGGCGTTGAAGGGGCTAAAGGTTTGTGTATAATAAATGTGTTGACTGTTACATTTTATAATGATATTAAATTACGCATTCTAGGGGTATAAAACTGGACCCCACCCAACAGACGGGGTTCAGAAGAGCCCTGACGCTGTCATGTATATTTGATTGTCTGCTTTTCTGAAACTCTTCTCACCGTGACTCTGAAAATAAAGCTGCTTTATAACCGCACCTGCTGTCGGGTCTGAGATTTCGTCCACAGTTTTGGCGCCAAACGTGGGGCAGGAGACGGCAGACGGCTCCTCGTGCAGGATCGTCCAGATGACCGTGGTGGAGCCGATTCCGGCCGGATCGGGTCCAGCTTCGGTAAATGTAGGATTGGCCTGCCTTGGGCGTTTCCTGCGTGGGGAGTCCCTGACCTCCTCCTAGCCGATCGAGGCACGACTTGACGGCATTTCCATGCAGGTGGATGGAGTCACGGTGAGTAGATCGGGGGATTCCTGTTAGTTTGACTGGTGTGCTGGAAGTAATATGAATATAGAAGGAAAAGGAATAAAAAGCATATGCAAAATAAAGAATAAGAAAGCATACTGTATGGAAAATACATAGGAGTGTTCTAAGGGCTCACGGAAAGTGACTTGGGACCCTACGGAAAACGGCACAGTGTGAATGTTAGCTAGTCACCCCTGTGGAAAGGATTAGAAAAGGGGCGAGTGGCACGCTCCTATAATAATTTGAGGAACGGGGGTGAAAGGGCGTATTTAGAGAATGTGTGTCTAAATAAACGGGAGGTCGAGTTTTTCATCTGCTGTCTGGTCATACTCTTGTTTCAACGGGTTGCTAAGGTGACGGAGACAATACCCTGGCAGATTGACGCATACAAACCGTCTGATGAAGGGATCGGGTAAAACCTCCATATCCTGGACTCCACGGGCGTATTGATGTAGGATTCTGCTGATGCAAATAACGGACACAAGTCACCTGAAGCTGTAATCCGGGAATAGGAGCGGACGGCGGGTGGAACGGGGTTTATCGAGGGCTGAGTCACTTTCTGCTGAGATCCTGCCACTCACTATGGGAAAAACAATCAGTAGCCAGTCAAACAGTCCCCCAAGAGTCCTAAAAACCTAACGTTAGAAGGATTATTTTCGGGGGATCGCCAGGCTCCTAGTGCGCTGTCGGGATCGAAAGGCGGGTTCCCTAGAAAGCTCATTGAAAAGAGACAGGATTAAAAAACATGTAGGAGGTGGAATAAGGACAGTGGAGGTGGATGGCCAGTGGAAGGAACTGGAGATATGAATTAGAAAAATACTGTGCAGAAATACACAGGGTTGTTGTAATGGAGGTCCTTATCGGATGGATATTTATGACAGATGGGAATTGGTTATTAAAGACCTACGTTGGAAGCGGCACAAAACGGAATGAGCTTTTAGTTGCTGAACTTAAGAATAGAAAGGAAAAGAAGAGCTGCTTATAGCTTTACAGAAAGTGTAGGCTGATACGGGACCCCAGTCTGAAGGAAGGAGGAGAAGGAGTGATAAAAAAAAAAACTTTTATATCCAGTGCTCTCTTCCCAACACTTTACCCACAACCCCTTCCACTGCCACATTCACTCATTGCCCCAACGGCTCCTGTGGTTACCGATGCCCCAGTTACTGATGATTTCTTTGATGAACAATATCAGGGCGACCCTCCTCACTTACACATCCTGATGATGAGACTGACGGCCACTTGTTAGGGGCTATGGGAGGCTTTTCTAACTTACACAAAAAAGCCCTCCATTTCACAACGTATAGAACCAAAACCCTCAGAGATAAGACCCTGAAAACCTTACCCCTTTAAGTCCCCTAAACCTTTAGCACCCACATTTTCATGCCCTTTAATTGAGGTTCCTAACCCCCGACACGATCCCACACTGCCCCCAGGAAACGATAACCCCACTACTGTAATGATACACACGTAACTGAGATATTCAAGAGCTGAAAGACGTAGTGTCCGAATTGCCTGATCGTAAGGTAATCGGTGGGTTGAAGTTTGTGGAACAGGTGCAGCAACTAGACAACATATATAACCCAGTGCGCCGAGTGGACCCAAGTGCTACGCAGAAAGATGGGCACTACTTGGGCTACTGTCAATTATGGGCAGCATAATGGAGTACAGTGGCATTGGAATGAGGCATTGCCTCGTGGACAAAATAATGAGGGTCCTTTCCTTGCCAAATGGGAATCTGTGAAAACTGCAATAGCTACAAAATATAAAAAGGGCACCGACTGATACCTTTTCAGCTGCCAAACAAAAGAAAGATGAGACAGTAGATGAATGGGCACACCGCATTCAGGACTTGATGACAAACCATTCTGGCTTAGACAGCCCAGATGACCGTGTCAAGGCAGCAGTTCCTCCTTTTCTGTCAGGACTCAGAAGTGATATTCAAAATAAAGTACGCACGTCCTGTATTTGGATGAGAAAGTGCCACTTTTGATGAAGTTAAAAGACATACGGAGCATGCTGAACGACAGACTAAACAAAAAGAGTCAGACACTCAGACCAAGTTAATCGCGGCACAAATGAATTATTATGCAGGTGGAGCTCAGGCAGGGGGAGGACGTGAAAGACGTGGATTTTCCGAGAACAGGGGCAAGCCGGGGAGAGGTCGTGGATTTTTACTTCCTAATCCGAATTCTTCGTCTGCTCAGCCGCCTCTCCCCTCAGATCAAGCACCTACACATCTTGCCTGTTACGATGGGACACTTCTGCAGCAATTGCCCACATCAGCTTCCTCCCCCGCCTTCCTTACCTGAACCTGAGGATATTCCTTTCACAGGGACCCCCAGCCACTCTTTTCAGTTGCCTTTGCTCACTTGCCATGGGACACAGATCATTTATTGACTTTGCTGAATGGCACTAAAACTGCTTTTCTAGTCTGCCTCGAACGATACACTGACTGTTCTTAGTGCTTCTGGACAACCACATTTTTTACTGGTGTCTAAACCTCTTCGAGTTCAGCTTCATTCCAGTGGTTCCACTTTGATGCACCGTTTTTGTTAAATCAGCTCTGCCCTGTTAATCTGTTCAGGAAGGGATGATGACTAAGCTCTCCCTCTCTATTTCTCTAACCAAACGAGGGTTTCACTGTTCTATTCCTAAATTCCTGTGCCAAACCTCCCCCCACACTAAGCCCTCTTTTGCAGCCTGGACCCTGAACATCTCCTCACACACCATTCTTCTAAAGCCCTACACTCTTATATTCTTTTCCCCACTTGCAAGTCCCCAACACCCTCCACTGCACTGCCCAGTACTTCCCTTCTGAAGTGGACACACCTTGGTTAGAATCTTTTCTCTTTCAGGTACTAGCCCAGAGACCCTCCATATCCCTTGCATTTTTTTTCTCATGCACACACAGCTGCTGCTGTCAGTGCACTTCACATATTCTCAAAGCGTTTTGAGGTTCGGTTCCCAATGTTTTTCTTTAGCCAATTATAGCACCGTTCACTGAGTTGAAATTGGGGATTGGGTGGAACAATGTTTCAATAGGACGGACTGGCTACATGTTGCTTCGGTATCTTTGATACCTCAGATCATTTGATAACTAAAGTTTGTGCTTCAAAATGATTTTTAGTACATCATGCATTGTGCCGTCTTTCCCTTTCTGTTTTTCATTGCAAACCGCCTCTCCACTTGGCTTTCCTCACTTCCGATGCACTTTGGTCCCAGGGGAAAAATGATTATGGAAGGATAGCACACTGTGAGCCACTGGTGATTTACCCAAAATCCTCCTTCGCCGCATCGCTCCCAGTATCCTCTGTCTCCAGCAGCAGAGGCTGGCATCTCCGCCGTACATTCCGATCTCGTGAAACGTGGAGCAATCATTCAAATTAAACACTCTCCAGTCAACTCCCCCGTTTTACCTGTTTAAAAGGCTGACGGTTCATGGCGTTTTTGTTTAAGATCTTCGACACGTAAATTCTGCAGTTTTCCTAGGGCACCTATTGTTACTAATCCTTCCACTATTCTTTCTACGATACCCTCGTCCGCCTGTTATTTCTCTGTTATTGACTTTGCTAATGCTTATTTTGTATTCCTTTGCACCCGACTCTCAATTCTGGTTTGCCTTTACTTTCCAAAACCGCCGTTGGACATGGACCGTTATGCCGCAGGGATATATTGTAGCCCTTGTGTATTGGATAAGCTCTTGCTCAAAATTTAAAAGGCTAGATAAAGACAGTGTATTGATACAGTATGTGGAATGTTGTGTAGTACTACGAAGCAGATTGTGCACGGATACTCAGCAATTGTTATTATTTAGCAGAAAATGGCCACAAAGTTTCTAAAACAAAACTGCAGTTAATTCAAACAACTGTGAAATATTCAGGTCATGACATTTCTTGTGAAACGAGCTCTCTCTCTCTCTAGCGACCGTATAAACACCATTCAAAATCTTCCTAGACCAAGACATGTTACAAAGCAACAGGTTGTGTCTGTATTAGGCATTATAGGATACTGCCGGCAATGGATTTTAAACTTCAATGAAAGAGCACAGCTTTTGCAAACTTTAGCGGTCACCCCTGATCTCCCCCTTTCTGGTCAGGTGGCATGGAAAGATCAAGCTGGGAAGGCTCTATGTAACTTAAAAAAAAAAATGCCCTACTGTTTGCACATGCGTTGGGACTGTTGACTATATCGCCCATTCACCCTGTTTGTGGACGAAAAGGGGATATATGAATGCATTTTTACACAACTCCATGGAGAAAAACAAAGGCTTAGCCTATTTTTGAAAAATTGGATCCAGTGGCTGTGGGACATCCAACCTGTCTCAGAGCTGTAGCAGCCACAACAGAGGCCGTGCTAGCCAGTACAGATATAGTGCTCATGAGCCCCCTAGTGGTAAAAGTGCCTCACGCCGTACACTCCATTTTAGTACAGGCTAAAACCTCACATCTCACTACTGCTAGGGAAATACACTACCAAAATATACTCTGTACATTGTCAAACGTTACCATAGAAAGGTGCTCCACCTTAAATCCAGCTACATTGCTTCCAACTGAAAATCAAGGGGAACCCACAACTGTCATGATAAAATAACTAAGGTTATAAAACCTAGACCAGACCTACAGGAAACACCCTTAGGAACAGGAGAGATAATTTTTGTGGATGGGTGTTCTTTATGATTGGAAAATGGAACACCTTCAACCAGCTATGCAGTGGTCAAAGGTGACCACCTGCTGGAAGCAAACCGAATTTCTTCAAGTTTAAGCGCGAGGCAGCTGAGTTGATAGCTCTCACCCGAGCTTGTCAGTTGTCAGAGGGAAAAATTGTAACTATCTATACTGATTCTAGATATGCTTTTGGAGTCTGCCATGATCATGGGGCATTATGGAAACTCAGGGATTCAAGACCAGTACTGGCAAGCCCATTCAACATAAAAACTAAAAGAATCCCTCTTAGAGGCCATAACGAAACCATCAAAGCTAGCGATCATTAAATGTCAAGCTCACACAGGAAAACAGGATCCTGTCAGCAAAGGAAACAAATTAGCTGATCATTTTGCTAAACGGGCTGCGTATAATAACACACCAATCTTTTATTCCAACAGAGAAATGACCAGGACACTGATAATCAAATTATTTCTTTACAGAATGCAGCCACGGACACAGAGAAGAGAAAATGGTCCAAAGAAGGGTCCCTCTCTGATGGAGTCTGGACCCATAAGCAAACTAACAAACCTTTCCTCCCAAAAGCTTCTTTCCCAGGTATGGAAAAATCGCCCATGGCCTAGACCATGCTGGAAAAGACGCCATGGTTCAAGATGTTGAAAAATATTGGGAAGCTGTAGGTTTCTCTACATATGCAGAGCAGTTCTGCAGGTGCTGTGCATTATGTCAAAAGTTTAATGTAGGAAAGGGCACCCAGGTAAGTCCCGCCATTACACCTAACCTAATGGGTCCATTCGAACACCTTCAAATGGACTTCATTGAATTAACACCATCAAAGGGGTACCGATACTGTTAAGTAATTGTTGATGTGTTCTCCGATGGGTGGAAGCTTTCCCTTCCAAACATGCAGATGCCAAACCTGTGGCAAAAGCTTTGATAAAGGAAATCATTCCTAGATGGGGAATACCACAGAAATTACAAACTGATAATGGCACCCACTAAATTCCATTATAAATGAATTAACCACCTGGCTCCAGATAAATGTGCATCATTATTGCAAATACCACCCCCAGAGTGGAGGTATTGTGGAACGATGCAATGGTACCTTGCAATCTAAATTGGCTAAAATCTGTGAGCAAACAAATTTAACTTGGCCTGATGCTCTGCCTCTGGCCTTGATGGGATTAAGGGGAAGAACACATTGGCAGTTAGGGCTGTCGCCATTCGAAATTCTGACCGGATGGACCATGCCAGTTGGCATGGTCATAGGTAATGTTACACTGCATACTGTGGACAATGATCTTCTTTCCAGTCTTACAGGTCTCCGAGCTTCTCTGAAGGAAGTCCACGAGCAGGTGAATCAGGCCTGGAGAACTAGTCCTCCATCAAAGGACTCCCCGATTCCATTAGGAACCTGGATTCTGGCTAGAGATACTCGAAGGAAACATTGGCATCACCCTCGGTGGAGAGGACCGTTCCAAGTTCTGCTGTAGACACCACATGCTGTTAAAGTTGAGGGACTGCCTGCTTGGATTCACATCTCACATTGCAAAAGATGGCACCCTTGATTGTGGTCCTACTATGTCTTTCCATCCCCTTGTCGACTGCTCTGGTCACCTTGACTTTTCCTTTCGGAATCACCACATCAGTTCAGGTGGATTTCTGTTCTATTATTGACTGTGGGACTGATCGACAAATCCAGTGGAACTGGTCTGACAAATATGTGTGTGTAACTGTTACAAACTCTGGATTCGGAAGTAACTGTGACATGTGGGACTGGGTTTTGGCTAATACTGGAACTGATGACTGGGGTTTATCAACCCTATAAGGCCCAGAAGTATGGTCTGAAATATCGTTTTTCTATTATAAAAGGACATGCCCCTCATGAATGTGCCGAATACCATTGTAACCCTTTGATCATTACTCTGAAGAACCCTTCTTTACATGATTCAGGAACCTGTATTTTAGGGGCATATGTATCTGGAATAGATCCTCTAGGGAGATTTCAAATTAAGGTTGAGAACCCTGTTACTAACACCTCCCATTTCCCCACACACACACCCTCTCTCCTACCCCTGGTCCAAACCCGCCCCCTGTCAAGGTCATGAATATTTCCACCTCTTCTTCCACTTTTTCTATTGTAATTGGGTATGGGGATCAGAACCGTTGGCTGCAATGGGTATGATATTTGGCTAGACAAGTGAATCAATCTGATTGCTATGCATGTGCTATAGCTAGGCCACATTTGGCCACTGTCCCTTTTCCTCTTTCTAACATATCTGATCCTACTGGCCCTTTTTATCTCTTCCTCTATTCCAATCGACTCTAATTACATTACACTTTCCCTTCTTTTTCCCCCTACTCTTCCCATGACTCCCCCGATATTCCAGCCTGATGAAGGTATTTATACCTGTTTTTAGAAACCTTACTTCCTCTCGTGGCACAAATGTTGGTAATATCCCATCCTCTTTTTGTTTCCAAACTTTTCCGATTAATTCTTCCTCTTTAGCTTCCAAATTATCAATTTTTCTGATTACTCAGAATACTGATATTTGGTGGATGTGCCATAGGTCTAAATTGCTTGACATCCTTCCACCTGACTGGACTGGCACTTCTGCTTTAATACAATTTGTTATGCCTTTCCGACTTTTCCCTTTAACTGCCTTCCATGTGTCGACCATGTTTGGCCGACATTGTCAAACCCATTCTGTGGACCCTTCCCAGTTTTCCCTACATGGCCCTGGGGTGTATTTTGATTCCATTCGAGTCCCTCGTGGAGTCCCTGATAAGTTCAAGGCAAGGGACCAAGTTGTTGCCGAATTTGAGTCTATTTTTCCTCAGGTTACTATAAACAAAAATGTAGATTGGATTAATTACCTCTATTATAATCAACAAAGATTCTTAAATTTTACTAAAGAAGCTGTTGAAGGTATCCATGAGCAACTTGATAAAACATCCCTCATGACCTGGCAAAATCGATTGGCTTTAGATATGCTCTTGGCTGAGAAAGGAGGCGTTTGTGCTATGTTTGGTGATGCATGCTGTACCTATATCCCTAATAATACAGCTCCTGATGGATCAATCACCCGTGCTTTAGCTGATTTGACATGAACTAGCTACTAATTCTGGCATTTCTAATCCTTGGGACAAATGGTTTATGTCCACTTTTGGGTCCTGGGGCCAATGGCTTAAATCAGTTTTCATCTCTCTTACGGTTGCTTTAATTGTTCTCCTGCTTGTAGCTTGCTGTATTGTTCCCTTGATAAGATACATTGTATCCAAGTATTTTACTGCCTCAATGGCAAAGGCTTACTTTTTACACAAAGAAAAAAATGCTTCAAATCAGCACATCCACCCCACACTCCTCCGCCCACTCCACTCCATCCTCCTCTCCTACCCTTTCCTACTCAACTCTCTCTGATCAAATATTTTTGTTTGCTAAAAAAAGGGGGGAATGTGGAAGACGAATGTTCTCTTCGTTCCCTTGTACTAATTCATGTCTGAGAAGTAAGCTTTACAAAACCATGTAATAGCATGCTTTGTTTTAGCAAACAGAAAAATGTTTGTGCAAAGGACTCAAGGTCTGAGCATTCCACACATGAGTCTGCCTTATCACGTTTTCCCTTAGCTTACATCTGAACGCCATAACAAAAGGAGCCAAGAAATCAAGTTGCACAAGGGGCGTTGAAGGGGCTAAAGGTTTGTGTATAATAAATGTGTTGACTGTTACATTTTATAATGATATTAAATTACGCATTCTAGGGGTATAAAACTGGACCCCACCCAACAGACGGGGTTCAGAAGAGCCCTGACGCTGTCATGTATATTTGATTGTCTGCTTTTCTGAAACTCTTCTCACCGTGACTCTGAAAATAAAGCTGCTTTATAACCGCACCTGCTGTCGGGTCTGAGATTTCGTCCACAGTACCACAAGTGAACTCTGATACATCGCGAAATGAGAGAAATCACAAAATCAACCGTAATGTTCAAGCCAATTATAGAAAAAAACCTGATCTAAATCTGTTAAGTAGTTCTCTCGTGAAAAGCGAACAGACATACAGACAGACAGGCATTGGATTTTATATATTATATATTTGTAATCCTTCAAAATAATGTGCAGTTAAAGTCTCAGCAGCATTCTCAACATTTCTGGAGCTTAGTAGAGACAGATAACTATAAGAATTTTCACCAAGCAGTTCTGAAAATGTCTGCTTTGTTTGGGTCTCCATACCTCTGTGAGTTGTCTTTTCTGATTTGAATGTCATGAAATCAAAGTTCAGAACAAGACTGACAGACGAACATTTAAATGACTCCATAAGAGTGAACCTAAGTGGCTACACTCTATCATACACCTCTCTTGTTGACTCCATACAGTGCCAGTCATCTCACTAACTAAAAAACACATCGCACATGCAACAGGACATGTGAATACTCTTGTGAAGTCAAACAATGACATGTAACAAAATGACAAATGAATTAGTAATATCTGTGTACTTGAAATTTCACTGTTTTGTTTTGACAGCATTTGTGTTTTAATTCAATAGTGTGAGATACACTAGAAAATACAGACAGACATACAAAATGCACTTGCAGGTGAACTAAATATTTATTTGTGATGTTTTAATGCAAAACATTTTGTAAATGTTCAGGCAAAACAAGCTTATTCAGTTTATTTGGGTTGAAATAAGCTATGAGAATAAACGTGAGTAGCTCTCAGCCATTTTCATTTTGTAAAAGTAGCTCTCAGGGGGAAAAAAGGTTAGAGACTCCGATCTATTGTCACATAAGTGTACTTGGGAGTCAGCTTCAGGGGCTCATTTAATGGTAATTACACCTTGACAATGCCTCTCCTCTCCTTTCTCCCACAGAGCTGACCACCAACAATGGAAAGACGAATGACATCACATCTGGGTTCTGGTCCCCTGACACGGCCTCTAAGGCGGTGCCACTGCCATCTTGCTTTCAGTCTAGTTGTAGACTTGTGTCTGTGAAGACGTTTCTCAAATCACATGTTAACATTATGGTTGTTATTTTATTTCAGTTATATGAGGTTTTCCCAAGGGTGCCCTAAATCTTTATCTTTATTTGTGTTATTATTCACACCATCTAGTTGACTACCCAGAACAGACCTATTTTAGTAAATTGAGGATTTGTCAGCATCGCATGGTTAAGAGACTAGACTGGGAAACACAAAGTTTAAGGAACCTACTGAATCAACATTACACAAGGCTGATATATAATTAACGAATCTTTAGTCTATATAAACAAAGATTGATTAATAAGATAAAAATCATAATGCTGACTCAGTAGAATCTTTAGCTTTGTATTTTAATTTTATTTTATATAATTTTACCACCATTCACAACATCTATTGTTTGCAGAGATTGCAATACATCAACAAACAAATCAAAATAAATAATATTTGAAAAAAGTGGTTTAAGTCAAAGCATGTATTTTTAAAAAGAGTAAGCTACAATGTAAAGGAAATATTTAACTATGAAATAGAATTGGTTCAATTGAGAAATGTTGTTTTTATGAGCCAAGCTTAGAAAGTTAAAGTTTTTGATATTAATATTTGCTTAATTTAAATAGAATATAAATTTCTTCCATAGTCATAGCTTATGGTATGGTCTTTTCCCCCTATAAGTTAGTAAGAGATAGAACCTTCTTGCTATAACAACAACAGTGTGATAATAAGCTCAGTTGTGTTTAGAACAAGTCCCAGTAAAGAGGGACTTGAAAGACCGACCCATTTTCAACTGAGAATTGGGATAAGCATACAGTTTTCTGATCATTTTGATATAGTTCAGAAATGAGAAGTAAATAGTAACGATTTGAGATGTAACAAGATTAAGCTTGAACTGAACTTTTCTTAACATTATTTTTTTTTCCCTTTTTTGCTATTTTAATTTTCTTTTTTTGTGTGAACTGTTTTACTATGAAACTTAACTAAACTTTTAAAAATGAAGATGTTTTTTCTGTGGAGTCATTTCTGTGCATCAGGCTTTTGTTGAATCCCAGTGTTTGAGTTAGAGCTGCTGAACTTTGGTAACTTTAGAAAAACACAGCTGCACTGTTAAAACCAGAACTGTAAAAAGCAATATTGAAAAAGCCAGCATTTGAATTTAATCATTAAAAAAAGCTCCCTAAGAGGTCTAGGTAAGGAGTTACAAAAAGAAACAGCCATAAAAGTAATTGAACACTGACCAAGAATTGTGTATAAAATGATTGCTCTTCATTAGTTTTTAGAACAGTTGAACAACTGTGAAGACAACAGGCCATTCAGCCCAACAAGCTGGTCCATCCTGGTTACCTAGATTGCCCAAAATAAAATCAAGTCGAGATCTGAAAGTCCCTAAAGTCTTACTGGCCACCACACGACTTGGTAAAGCATTCCATGTGTCTAAGCTTCTTTGCATGAAGAAAAACATTCAAAAATGTTTGCAAAGGTTTCTTGTTCTTGTTGAAGAAACATAAGAATGGCTTAATTTGGCTATAGATTTTAATCAGGGTATTGAGCGATGATGTGTTGATGTTGCTATTACTTCAGATTTCTCTCTCTTTGAAGTCATGATTTGAAACTCAATTTTAATTTTGGGATTTTTTCGGATCAGTTTGGGATTTTTAAGACCCAGGAATGCAGTGGTCATATTTACTTTTTGTTTCAAAGCATCTTTACTTATGTTAGTTAATTTTGTGGTACCCTACAGTGCCATGTTGTTTTTTAATGTGGGCATCACCATTTCAGGACTTTGGCATTGATGGTTGCTATGTGATTGTTAAGGGTGACATAAGGGGACACGGACATTATACCATCATATGTTAAGTGTGATGTCAAAGTCAGGCTTCTGGACTTCCTAGTTTGTCCAAATTTGAGGACTCCAACAAAAATTCTGGTCTTATTATTGTTTATTAAAAATGATTATGAATTCTTTTTTGGGTCTGACAATAATTTTTTGTCTTCTGGTTATGTGAACTTTTGGTCTATCTGTTTCTTCATCACGGTTATCATTTCATGTTCTTGGCCTTTTTTATTAAATGCTTTGAATCCTGGTTAAGATCTTAGCTTGTCTTTTCCAACCTCGTTCTGTCTTCTGACTCTAATTATCTAAACCAACTTCCATCCCAAGGATTTCAACACTGCACCGGATGCCATCCATATGAAAAGGCTTGGAAAGTGATCATGAAGTTATTCAAGAAAGGAACAAGTAGCCACAAGTGCAGGATTCAGATAGGTACAAGAAAGGAGGAAATGCTGTGGTTAATTGTTGGTGTAGGGGTGTACTGAAGTTAATGGAGATCATGTAGAAAAATACATTTAGTTATGCCATTCTAAGTGCAAGTAATTCCTGTATAAACAATAAAGTATTTATGTTGCAAAAGATTCTGGGCAATCATTGGATTTTAGACTAATTATAAATCTACCCATTTTCTACCCAAATTTCATCTTGCTTTGGGTCATAGTGTTATCAAACCCAATAAGAAATCAGGAGCAAATGAGGACCAACCCATGGATGGGACAACAGTCCATCACACAAATAATGCATATATACACATTTTCTTTGTGTCAAAAGAATAACTACAGCCACCCAGAAGACAGAAATTAATTAAGGAGCCTTAAAATGGATGAATGGACAACATTACACCTACAGTATGCTACTACACTTTGAGAGGTGAGGTGAAGCCAAGATGAAGCCCTCCTTGACACAATTACGACATTAGATTCCATGCAGAAGGTTTAAAGATACTGTAAGGAAAAAAAAAAATCGACATGCTGTGCCACAACAGTGACTTCTTATTTTCCTTCAGTCACATTAGCTATCCATTCTGCTTTTGGTGGTTATATAACACACTGAATCATGTCTTTTATCGGATGCTTAACCTTGCAATCATATACCAATTTAATGTTATTTTTAAAATTAAACATTAACATTACAGGGTTGTGTTCATGGTCCAGGTAAAGGGATTACTGGATCAAAAATATTTGTCCTCAAAGTCAGTGTGCAACAATTCTCAACTCTTTCAGAAAATAACGGTACCAGTCAAAGCTTTCAACACTTATATGTTACAAAACACTAACAGAAGAGCTTATAAAATTAAACAGTACTTTAGATATCTTTTAAAATTATGTTACATAACCTCAAGTCTTAATTAATAATTTCAATATGCCAAAAAACAACCAGTCCACATATTGCTTACAAAAAAACAAAATACATATTCAGTGAAGGAAATCATACACATGCACATAACACCAACAGCTTTAAAGGATTCAATTTCAGAGAGACCTATGACAAATAAATTAGCTACCTTGGACACATCACAATAGCTTATTTTACTGAGGCAGCCCGCACCACAATCACCCATGATGCTTTTATAAAACTCAGATCAGGAATGCTGAAATTATCATAATTACAGGTTGTTTTTAGTTCACTCCTGTGAAACTGCTGCCATTACAGCAGTCAAACTAAACTTTAACTATTATTTTCGATTAAATATTAATAGCAATGGAGATAGAATGCAGCCAGCTGTACATAATGAGTGTGTAGTACAATATATAAATTATACGAACATTAACTTAAATTAAATCAGTGTTACCTTTGGGACAGCTGAAATCTTCCGTTGTGTCTATGCTTGCTGTTCTAAAGTCTATTGGCATTACAGTCCGTAATAGCCCATTCAGCTTTGCAATTTTTGCCGCCTGGTAGTCTTTTTCAAAGTCAGTTTATAAAGCTCAAAATATGCACTTTCGGGCTTTCACTTTTCCCTATCACACTGTAATGTAATGTAAGTAATGCCTCCATTTTCTATATTCTTGCCTCTGATGTACTGATCTTTTGACTTCATCTGTATTTATTGTTACTTTAAGATGATACAATACATTGTTTGATTTGCCGAGTACTGAAATAAAGTTTTTTTTAATATATGGTGATAGTTTGCTCACTATAGAATGATAAAAAATATCTATACTAATAAAAGGCAAAGCCCTCACTCACTCACTCACTCACTGACTCATCACTAATTCTCCAACTTCCCGTGTGGGTGGAAGGCTGAAATTTGGCAGGTTGATTCCTTACAGCTTCCTTACAAAAGTTGGGCAGGTTTTATATCGAAATTCTACGCGTAATGGTCATAACTGGAAGCAGTTTTTCTCCATTTACTGTAATGGAAATGAGCTTGAACGCCGTGGGGGCGGAGTTTCGTGTGACATCATCACGCTTCCCACGTAATCACGCAGTACATAGAAAACCAGGAAGAACTCAAAAAGCGCTCAAGAAAACATGCATTATATAATTGAGAAGGCAGCGAAACAATAAGAAGCGAGTTCTGCTACTTCGGAAACAAAGCACGATGTAAACCTACACTTTAAATTAAGTTCATAGACAGGCTGCCGCTGGCGTTTGTAATTTAGTGCCTGCCCATAGAAGGCTGTCTGTCAGCGGCAATCCAATAGCAAACTGCCACGGGTAAATATTCACGGGTGAAGGACTGTGCTTATGGAGAGGAAGATGAGATGGTCAGGGTGGTGTTTGACACAAACTCAGCGAAACTGCGAGAGAAAGTTATAAGTGCCAGGACTAAGGTAACATTAAATAAAGCTATGGACATAGCACGAGATGGCACCAGCACAGCTGGGAACCTTCGATGCAAGTACACCAAGTGGCTCACGTGAACTGACGCAGTGCACAGATAAAAGCAACAGTTCCAAAGAGCTGAACAAAACTGAATTACACAATTGAAAAGGCAGCAAAAATATGAAGCGCCTGATAAGCATATTCATAAATGCAGCTACTGTGGAAACAAAGCACACGGTGAAAAAAGGCAATGTCCCGCTAAAGGAAGACAGTGTAAAAACCCGTGCATGCAGTGTGTCAGGTCTCAGATAAAGAAGAAGACGAGCTGTTTATTGATGCAGTAAGAAACGAATCGATGAATGAAACCTGTCATCTTTACAACGATTGACAAACACGGAATGTAACTTGAACACAACACATCGTACAAATACGACCCTGATTGAAACAAATAATGATAATCAAATCCTTGATGACAACAACATTCAATAACACTCACAAAACAATTACTGTATATTGACAATCATGTTACGTTATTTTTAAAATGTTCCCTTTTCTTTTCATAACTTCTACTTCTCCACTGCATACGCTGGTATATATTTAAATGTATATATATACCCCTATCTACAGTACATATTCTCGCATAGACAAACCACATGCTGTGGCTCAATTGTAGAGTCTTCGCCTCTAATGCCGACATTCGAGGTTCGATTCCCGAGAGGGGATGCACTGAGTATGTACGCGCTACTGATTCATTTTACCTTCGCATCTCCTTGGTTTGGGACGTATGAAAAATATTCGGTTAACGAGAATCATGTTACGTTATTTTTAAAATGTTTCCCTTTCTTAGCACAAGCACAGCTGAGAAGCTTCGATGCATGTACTCCATAACGCGTTAAAAAATAACGCATTTAATCACACTTTCAATTCCAAGCAAACGGGAACTTTTGTCAATGCATGATTTCCTGGTACATCCATTACACTGATGCACACATCACAGCTACAAAAATGTTAGAGTCGGAATAAAGCGCTTCCTACGACTGATCATTTCGACTTCCGTAAGCCTTGATAAAAGCATGGTTTTGTGCACACTGAAAAGCAAGCAAAATTAGATGCATTACAGAAAGCAGACTTTGTGGCTCTTACTGGGGATCACTGGACTTCCGTGACCATTAGTAATTCTAATTACATCTAATTACAAAATGTTCAATGATCACACTGTTTTAGCCTAATGTACAAAATAATTTTGGCTAAGGTTACTCAGAGTTTAAAGATTAAGTTGGTCAAATTACCTTTTATGTTTCTGACTTATTTTTTTAAGAATAAAAACTGCACTTTATGTTGAAATTTTGGTTATTATTATTTAAAGACAATACTATTCTGAAAATCTACTTAAAGTACTTAAACTACCACTTTATTTTTAAGTCTGCCCAATTTTAACCAGGGATGATATTTTTGTTTCTGTTTTGAATTCAAATGCAGTTTAAAGGCTTTTTTTTTCAGAAATTAAAACGGCTTCAGTTTACAATATTCATGTACATGTCTATTATTTGATTCTGTCGCCCACTAAAACACTTTTAAATTAAAAAAACCATTTGCGATTTGGGGCAAATTACGTGTGCGATTACATACGATTAATCAAGATTAATTCTTACACAGCCTCTAATTAATTGGATTAATTATTTTAATCGAGTCCCACCCCTAATATATATATATATGTGGATATATATATGTAGATTTGTATATATAAATGTGTATATACAGTATATATGTAGATATGTATATGTGTATATACAGTATGTATATATACAGTATGTATATATATGTATGTGTGTATATGTATATATATATAACTGTGTATATATATGTGTATAGATGTATATATATATATATATTTATATATATATGCCAGCAACACTCATGACAATGACAAAACAATTACATTGTCAATCATGTTACGTTATTATTAAAATGTTTCCTTTTCTTTTTACTTCTCTGCCAATCGCAGGTATTTTGCTATATATATATATATATATATATATATATATATATATATATATATATATATATATATATACACAGATATATACAGATATATATATATACAGATATATATAAATATATATATATATATATAAATAGATAGATATGACAACAACACTCAATATCAATGACAAAACAATTACATTAACAATCATCTTACGTTATTTTTAAAATGTTTGCTTTTCATTTTCATAACTTCTTTAACACACTACTTCTCCGCTGCGAAGCGCGGGTATTTTGCTAGTATTACATAAAGTTTATGAAAACACTATTATTTATTTCCCAATTTATGATACAGAAAGCCACCTAAAGGTTACTTAGACTTGGAATGAAGTGCCAGAGAATATAAACAATCAAAAATATTGTTGTTAATTCAAAAGCTAAATAAGAAAGATGGATAAACAGCCAAAGAGAATTGTCTGCATCTTAACATCAGTAAAACTAATAAACTAGTCTTTGACTTTTGCCACACCGAAGAAACTCTATGTCCGGTCACTTTTCAAGGAGTGGATGTAGAGGTGGTCCACACCAATAAGTATTTGGGGTTCCACATTAATGACAGGTTGGACTGGTCTCAGAAAACAGAAGAACTATAAAAGAAAAGGCAAAGCAGGCTCTTTTTGCTTAAGAGACTGCATTCCTCTAATGTGGGATGAGACATCTTTTATACTGTTCTGTAACTCTTTGATAGTCAGTGAGATTTTCTAAACTGTGGTATGCTGGGCTGGTAACATCTCTTCAAGAGAGGCCCACTGAATAAACAGGCTAATTAAAATGGTAAACTCAGTTATAGGATGCAGTCTGGACCCCCTGGAGGTAGTAGCAAAGGAGGGAATTCAACCAAAATGGAGTGCCATTATAAACAATGCTGCATAATGCTGTGTCCTCTCTCTGACACACTAACACTGAGGACTTTAAGCCAACAAATTATCCAGCAAAAGTGTGTGAGGAAATGCCACTGGGGCTCTTTCATACCAACAACAACAACATTTATTTATATAGCACATTTTCATACAAAAAGTAGGTCAAAGTGCTTTACATAATGAAGAAAAGAAAAATAAAAGACAAAATAAGAAATTAAAATAAGACAACATTAATTAACATAGAATAAGAGTAAGGTCCAATGGTCAGGGTGGACAGAAAAAAACGGCGCAGGCCACCACCACAAAGAAACTGGAAAAAGAAACAGATGAGAGAGAGTAGGGGTCAGTACGGATTTTACAGCCACCATGAATAGTTATTATGATGAATTGAACATACAGAGTATCAGGATTAAGTTAAAGTGAAGTTATGAGAAGGTCATGTTAAAGTAATGTGTTTTCAGCAGTGTTTTAAAGTGCTCCACTGTATCAGCCTGGCAAATTCCTATTGGCAGGCTATTCCAGATTTTAGGTGCATAGCAGCAGAAGGCCGCCTCACCACTTCTTTTAAGTTTTTTTCTTAGAATTCTAAGGAGATACTCATTTGAGGATCTGAGGTTACGATTTGGAATATAAGGTGTCAGACATTCTGATATATAAGATGAGGCGAGATTATTTAAGGCTTTATAAACCATAAGCAGTATTTTAAAGTCAATCCTGAATGACACTGGTAACCAGTGTAGTGACATCAAAACTGGAGAGATGTGCTCGGATTTTCTTTTCCTAGTTAGGATTCTAGCAGCTGCATTCTGCATTAGTTTAGTTGCAAATGATTTATATCTTTTTTGGGTAGTCCTGAGAGGAGTGCGTTACAGTAATCTAGTCGACTGAAAACAAACGCGTGAACTAATTTCTCAGCATCTGTCAGTGATATAAGAGGTCTAACTTTAGCTATGTTTCTTAAGTGAAAAAATGCTGTCCTAGTGATTTCATTAATATTCAATTTAAAATTCAGATTACAGTCAACAATTACCCCTAAGCTTTTTACCTCTGTCTTGACTTTTAATTCTAATGTATACAGTTTATTTCTAATAGCCTCATTGTATCCATTATTGCCAATCACTAAGATTTCAGTTTTCTCTTTATTTAACTTGAGAAAGTTAATATTCATCCATTCTGAGATACAAGTCAGACATTGTGTTAGTGAATCCAGAGAATCGGGGTCATCAGGTGCTATTGATAAGTACAGCTGTGTGTCATCAGCATAGCTGTGGTAGCTCACGTTGTGCCCTGAGATAATCTGACCTAACGGAAGCATGTAGATTGAGAATAACAGCGGACCCAGGATAGAGCCTTGTGGAACACCATATCGGATATCATGTGTCTTTGAGATTTGATTACCACAACTAACAGAGAATTTTCTCCCTGTCAGGTAGGATTCAAACCAATTTAAGACTGTGCCAGAGAGGCCCACCCATTGACTAAGGCGATTTCTAAGAATGTTGTGATCAATGGTGTCAAATGCAGCACTCAGATCTAAGAGGATGAGAACAGATAAATGGCCTCTGTCTGCATTTACCCGCAAGTCATTTACTACTTTAACAAGTGCAGTTTCTGTGCTGTGATTTGTTCTAAAACCCGACTGAAATTTATCAAAAATAGCATGTTTATTGAGATGGTCATTTAACTGCATAATGGCTGCCTTCTCCAGAACTGTACTTAAGAAAGGCAGGTTAGAGATGGGTCTAAAATTTCCAAGAGCTGAGGGGTCGAGATTATGTTTCTTAAGTAGGGGTTTAACTACAGCAGTCTTAAGACAGTCTGGGAAGACCCCCGTATCTAATGACAATTTACAAGAACATTATCAATTAGCACGCCAGATACTTCTTTGAAATAATTTGTTGTTATTGAGTCAAGGACGCAGGTGGATGGTTTTAATTGAGATATTATTTTTTGTAAATCAGGTAAATCTATCCTAGTGAAAGAGTTTAATTTGTTTATAACAGAATGCTGAGGATCCTTAGTGTTGGGGAGATATACTATGTTATATCTAATATCATTCATGTTTTGATTGAAAAATACAGCAATAGCCTCACAGGTTTTACTGGAAGTACTTAGGAGGCATTCCTTTGAGTTACCTGGGTTTAGCAGACAATCTATTGTAGAGAATAAGACTCTGGGATTACTAGCATTGTTATTTATAATCTTAGAGAAAAAGCAGCGCCTCTCAAGATGTGTTATTGTATTCTGTTATTTTAACTTTTAATATTTCATATTGGATATTTAGTTTAGTCTTCCTCCATTTACGCTCAGCTCTTTGGCATGTTCTCTTTAAATTCGACACTCTTTGGGTCTTCCATGGTATAACAATGCTAGAAGATTTTTTAACTGTCTTTTTAAGTGCAACTATGTCAACAGCAGCCCTCACTTTAGTATTAAATCTTTCCACCTTACTATTTACATTATCCTCGCTATTATAGTTGGCACTATAAACGGACTGATTACAGAGAATGTTTGGAAGGTTTAAAGCTGCTGCTGAGTCAAAGAAGCGTTTTTTAACAATATGCTTCTCATGGGTGTTTTTTTATCATTATTTCTATATTAAAAAGTAGAAGAAAATGGTCTGATAGACCCGTATCAATGATCTGCATTATATCAACTTTAAGTCCTTTAGTAATTACTAAGTCTAACATATGACCTGCTTTATGTGTAGGCTGGTTAATGAGTTGTCTCAAATCAAAAGAGTTCAGGAGGTTCATAAATTCTTTTACTTTTAGGTCACACTGATTATCTATATGAAAATTAAAGTCGCCAACTATTAGGAGTGTGTCATAGTTCGTAATTAAAATTGACATTAAGTCAGAGAATTCCTCAAAAAAAGACACGTTGAATTTTGGAGGTCTATACACGGATAATACTAGAACTTGAGAATCTTCATGGATAACAACGCCGAGATACTCAAAGGACTTGAGCTTACCAAAACTGACACCTTTACATTTTAACCGTCTCGAGTAAATGTTTGCCAAGCCGCCCCACCTTTTTCCATGGCGGTCTGCACGAGTAAAACTGTAATCCGGAGGCGCAGATTTGATTAAAACAGCGGGGCCCTCTGAGTTAAGCCAACAGCAATACAACTGCGTAATGCAATACCAACAGCAATACACCTGCATAATGCTTCACTGTGACTTTGACATCTAAGTCAGATGTTTTCTTTCTTTTAAATTTTATTGCTTTATAGTCATTCTGGTGTGTGTATTAGCCAAAGTGTATGTTAATGTATTTATGCAACTTCTATCAAAAGCCAAATTTCCATCTATCTATCTATCTACCTACTACAAAGTAGAAAAAGACAATAGATTAGGATATGGGCCTGTATTCCAATGTTCCAACGTGTATTGGACTGTAACCCCAACCCTAACCCTTCTCTATCCCATGTAGTTTCTATTTATTCACATTCCCAGTATCTCTCTTTCTCTGATTTCTCCTCTAACTCTCTTTCCATATCACCATCCTATTTTCCTTTCTATGCAATGATGCTCAGACATCAGTCTCTGCTTTAATTAAAAAAAAAAATTATATAATTCAGAAAGCATGTATCCGGATGTATGCCTATTCTGATCAGAGGAGTTACTGTTGAGAGTCTCAGCAAATTAAATTCTTGGAGTCACCATCACTGATGACCTGAAGCAGAAACAACACACCTTGGATCTACTGTCACACACGCAGGACAGAAAGAAAGTAACTTTAGCTAAATGAAAGAGTAATACCAGTCTGAAACAGGCAAGTGTTAAAACCAGAAAAACAAAATAAAAGTAAAACCACCAAATCCCAAAACATCAATCAAAGTCACAACAAAAAGCAAGGGTCTAGACCAAATAATCAGAAAATAAATTAACACCACTCTAAAAATCTGTTTTATTTTTATCCAAACACTTGGATGATTGTTAACTGCACTTAACTACAAACCAATGACATCACACATTGCAGATTCCAGAAAACAAATGAAAGGCACAGGCATTATTGCACAAAATAGCAGCAGACAATACCAAAAATCGAATAAAAATTGGTAAATACCAAAATATAGTGATAAAAATTCCATCAAAATGAAAACAAAACCTCAACATAAGATAAAAATTAAGTTCTGCATATTCCAAAACCAAGAAATAAAGAAAGCACACAGGCGCCTTTACTTCCTTGAATATTTGATGAAATCCCCGATGTCTCCATACTCACTGGATCCGTAACAGTATGATAGGAAACATGTTCAGTTAAAAACCACAAAGCATTTCAGAGGTGGTGAAGTGGCACACTGCCACACAACTACCTTCCGTTGAGGGTATACACAAATTAGCAGGCCTTGCACTTAGAAGGACAAACAGTATTAGGATTAAAGACCTCGGCCATTTCACTCAGATAGGGACATTTGTACGTTGAGACTTAGGGACAGTTTTTATCCTCAAATCATAGGGTGTAATACTTGAACAATGTGACAGCAATTTTACATGGAGAAGTCAAAATTCACGTAGGAGTCAAAACGGGGAAGACAATAATTAAATATTAAGCTTAGGATGTATAGCCTGAAGCGAGGTCAAGTTGTAAGACAAAAAGGTCACATGCAACCAGATTCAAGAAATATGATAAATAAATTGTAACCAGAGGGCAGAAAAAATGTTGTAACCAGTAAATTACAAAATTATAAAATGATACAAAGGTTTTTCTTTCACAAATCCAAATCTTGGCCAATCAGATACATGTGGTGCTGGGTTTTTAAAACATTGTGCTAGTGAAGCCATGACATGCAACCACCAGAACATCATAGCAATCAGTTTCCAACAAGGTGTCCTCCATATGAAAAAAAGATGATTCTGCCGTAAAACGTGGAACAGTTTTACCAATGTAGAAAACACGAGCAGAGCAAAAGATTTATATAACTACTAGATTCCCTGGCCTCAGAAACCTGAAAAACCATACTCAAATACGTTTTAGAGACCAAGGAACTGTTCAAAAAAATAAATTTATAAGACAGATTATGACATACTCTGTAGCCACTCATAATGACAGCTGCTTGAATGTTTTTCTTACACAGAATAGTGTCTAATGTTGAATTTGATGGATGCTGTTGGCATTGCCCTACTATCACTAGTCTGTGGGTTAATAGTTGTAAAGGCTCATTATTGTCACATGGGAGTCATGCAAGCAAAACCTTAATTATATTCTTTACATGTGATAGGAATTTTAATTTTGAACTCATCTCTTAAGTCCCTGGCCTGAGCCCCATTCTAAGTGCACTGATAGAAAGGAAGGGACTTTATACATAAAAAGGTGCTAGCTCATACTGGGAAAAGTGCACTCCTTATTCCTAAGAAGGCTGCCTGCAACCTTGAATAAGTGTCTCAGGTGACATTGCACCTCAGCCTCTTCATACCTACTTGGAATGAAGAAGTACTCTTCCATTGGTGGGATTAATTTTCCTTTCTTTTCCATCCCTTGATGTGTCATTCACATATACTATGTCCCATCTGGTGGCACCTATGGACCAGCAATCTTTTTGTAAGTTGAAAGTCTTGTGTTTAAATTCAAATTGTACAATATGGAAGGCACAAATGTAGATTTTGTGGTTGCACAAAAAATAAATAATACAAACCCAGAAAAACAAACTACACTGCATTATTTATACTAATTTTCCAGAAATAGTTCACAAAAATTCCTTTCCTGTTGTTTTTCTAATATTAGGGAACCTATTCTACTTAGAGGTGGTGATGCATCTCTTTTCTCTTTGCCACAATGTTTAGTAGTTGACAAGCCAGAATACAGAGTGCTGTTACTCATCCAGTTGTGCATGTAAAGGTTAAGGGGTAGAACATAACCAGCGCAAGACGCACTTGACCTCTGGCAGCAATTCATATTGGATCAGAGGACAGAATGTGCAGATGGAAAACACAGTGCAGCTGGTAACAGATTTCTTCTCTTGGGAACTGAAAAGTTATCAACTGATGTTCAAAAAACAATACGGCAAAAAATGGATGAACAGTTCATCATGATGAAGAATTTAGATGAAAACGCTCCGTGACTAATGTCTTATCACCAAAGAGGCATGCATCATCATGTCATACTTGAAACCTCTAGTCTAAATTATAAAACTGAACATCTGTACAGAAAAGTTTGCCAGTGTCAAATCAAGTTAATTGAAGTTAAATTTAATAGAACTAGACCATTTTAAAAGTTAATTTAATTCCAGTAGGGCTTATCTAATGCTGGCAGTTCTCTCTTGTGCCCAAAAACACCTCTATCTGTTAGTTTAATAGTCATCTATTTGAAAATCAGTAAAAACAGTTGACACCATCTCCTTTTCACATAATGGAAAACTATTGTATAAGCTGGGCTATTTATTATGAAAGACCATTTCTCTTAAAGCAAACACGGCATTTCCACATTTTTTACTCCTAATTTAAAAATTACAAATTATTACAATATGTAAACTCTCTATTACATAAAATAGCAATCTCAAACCCAATTCATGGTTGTGTGGGTTCCTGAACTTATCACAACAATATCAGGCACGAGGTAGGAACCAACACTGGACGGGGAGCCTGTTCAATCCGGGACTCCATCACAATATAAAATTCCAAGATGTTACACCGTATAGAACAAGGGATGGCATCCTGACACAGCTGTTAAATCTGCTGCTTCATAGCTCCGGAGGGCTTAGTTCATATCATCATCTGTTTGGAGTCTGCATGATTTCCTTGTGCCTATCTGGGCTTTGCTCTGGGCAGTCTTGTTTTCTTGACTATTATAAACACTTGTTTATTATTTCATTCATAACTCTAAATAGGTCTGGTTTGAATAAGAGAAAGGGTGCCTACATATGCCCTGTGGTAGACTGGCACTCTGTCCTGGGAAGGCGCTCCAATCACTAAACAAATTTGGACACTGAACATACCCTTCAGTAATGGATTGTGAGAAGATGGGGCCTGCACATGAAGCACTGTTGTGTAAGATACAGAATATCATTCCAGTCGTGAGCAGCTTCACGCATTGTCAGTTTACAGCTGTTAATCATTCTATCCTGTCAGAAAGCCATAGCACCCGTAGAAAAGGCACATCAAGTGTGAACAACATGCAAACCTCATACAATATCATGTTTAGCATTTTTGAACTCAAGTACGGGGCTATGAGGCAGCAATACTAACCATAATTACAATGAACTGTCATAATGATTAAACAATTTACTAACAATTTATATATTACTATATACTTGCTGAACAAACAGGCCCTAGCTTAATGTCACTTGATCATGTTTGCCTCTTTTGTAAGTTGCTTTTGAAAAAAGCATCTACCATGCAAACAAATGTAAATGTAAATGTGTGGATGAATCATGTTCCCTCCAGGCTCCACAACTGGTGATAGTTAACAAGTTGGTCCGAGTTACTCTCAGTGTTCTCAGAGAAGACTTTAAGGTAACATTTTGAGATGCCTGACCAAACCTTCTAAGCTAGACATAGTAATGCAATAAAATGGATTTATGGGTAAGGTAATCAAAAGATTTACCCGATTTGATATGACCAGCAAACAAGTCATCAAGTTGGTTTTACCCATCTGGTTTTAGCACCTTCTATTTTTTCATAATTTGTATTTTAACTATCTATTCAAATAGGCCACGTGTTTACCGGTGGTGATGTTTCGTCACATTTTTTGACTAACTTAAAACAAAACAATCATAAGTTTAATTCCATATGTATGGTCAGCATGGTCAGTGTCCAGTAAGAAATCACCAAAAGATGAATTTGAATGATGTTAAGCAAACAGGGGAACCAAAACCAGACACATAGTCATTGCAGTCCTTAAAGCTAGGCAAGACAGAGAAGTGGTCCTCTAGAAAGCACTGTTGAAACTATATGTCATTTCTTTGAGTTGCTAGAAGTTTATTACAGCAAAAAAAAAGGAGAGAGTTATTAATTTTGGATGTTTATACATTGCCCCTCAGCCCAGACTCCAAACGAAAATGGGGTTAAGGTGGTCTCTGATGAAGTCTCAAAAGATGGCAATATAACCCTATATCTGACAGCATAGATTTTTGGGGCTTGATATTGTGGAGCTTAGCTTGGATAAACCCCCCCCCTGTGAATGGGCATATTCTTCATCACTTTTACAATGAAAAAATGGAAAAAGCAGGTATGAAGACCCAAGCCCCCACTTGAGGTTGGAATAGGACTAGGACATTTACTAATGGGGGTCGATTACCATTTCAGTGTACACTTTTATTGTAAGAGTGGATCAATAAAAAATGTTCCCTTAAATGTTATAAATAAAGTTCCCCCATTTATCTTGTAGTGCAAAAGTTCAGGCTTTTAACATGGAATCTTTTCTAGGAAGGATCTAAATAGAAAGTAAAAGCAGCAGGCAACTTAATTCCCACTCTCTTTAGCCCACAGAGACAGATACAACTCTCTTTTCAGCTAATATGACTAGCCTTCCGAATTCTTAAACTTTTCAAAAGGTGTCCAACTCTAGAGTTTGCCCTGTGAGCTTCCCCAGCTTAGTTATTTGGTTTATTTTTGTAAAACGTTTCTCACTGATTGCAGGCTCATAGTCCTGTAACAAGTTCACAGGTAAAATGCAATTACCGCTTTACAAAGGAATTATGACATAATGTATACACAGAGGAATACATTTGTTTGAACACTCAGCAAAACAAAGCATTTCTACACTGATTAATATAAATGGAACCTAACAATACTTGTCCATTAAGATTATCACAGAGCTATAAAATACAAAATTGGCCACCCGTGACTCCTGCCAGCACTGATACGTCATATTGACCATCCACACAATCATCTGTTGATAACCACCCATAATATGTCTGGTCCACTCTGCTCTGTTCCCCTCATTTTATGGGCTGCAGGCTTTTGTATAACTTGGGTCCATCACTTAATAGAGTATGCAAAGCCTGTTGCTCCCCTCATCAAAAGCATGTGCCACTCCAATATTACTCCAGGTCCCTTGCACACCATCTCACTGAGCCTTCTGCACACTCAGCATTTATGAACACTATATCAACGCCATTTGCCAAGTAAACCAGGCCTAAAATCCTATGGCAAAAGACACCACAGATGCCCACAAAGGACAAGTAAATCAAGTAAGTGAGAGTAAGCAGTTTATGTATTCACACCTGCCAGATATCTTTGATATTTACAGAATTCTAAAAGAAAATTTAAAAAAACAAAAACCAATAAAGCAGTATTTCACAGCATGGAAGTAGTACTAGGGTGTTGTACCGTGTTAGCCATTATGAATGTAGAGAAAAGCAAAGCAAAATGACACCTTTTATTGGCTAACTAAAAAGATTACAATATGCAAGCTTTTGAGGCAACTCAGGCCCCTTCTTCAGGCAAGATGTAAAGCGTGCATATTGTAATCTTTTTAGTTAGCCAATAAAAGGTGTCATTTTGCTTGGCTTTTCTCTACAGCATGGAAGGATAATTAATTGGCGAATGAATTAATGTACTGATGGACAAACAGACAGATTGTTGGACTGATACCTAGACAAGTCGGCTATCCAGAACTCTACTGTAAGTATTGTATGTTACAGTTAAAAGTGATTGGGAAAAACGTAAAAGATTGGACATGCATATGCTTACATTACAGAGCAGGTTAAGAATAGAGTATGAATAAGCAATGTGCAGTGATTCACTGGTTGACACAGTATTTTGCAAATTAATGACAGTTGTCATGCATGCACGTCAGGGGGTCACCCTCTGGGTTCCCCCCAGGTATGTAGTTCCACCGTGGACCAAGTGTGGGTGCTGCCACTGTGTTGTCTTCCTTTTCCTCCACAGTACTGAGAAACCACACAGTGATGGTAAATGACTATGACCCTTCAGGTTCCTGAGCCATAAAAGCATAACCACCCAGAAAGAGTTGTCAGTTCTTGACTGAAGGTCCAGATAGAAGGATCTCCTCTATAACTTAAAAGAAAAAATCAAATAGCATCAATCAGTCCCACGTTAACTGAAATCTGTTATCTTGTTCTGCTTTGATTCCATCGAGTATTTGTTTTTGTTTTCCTTTATAGTAAACAGGGACGGCCAGGTTGGCACCTCAAAATGTATTTTTCTCAAGTCTGTCATTTCTTTGGATGACCACAAAGTGTTGATCATAAGTACAGAAGAAACTTTCATTATTTTATAAATTAAGCAGTAAATAGGCATTTGTGCATGGGAATAATACGCAAGGTTTAGAATATCCTTTTTATTTACTGAGCCCACTATATCCAACTCTATGGGCTTGCAGGGGCCTGGAGCCTCTTTGGACAGTATCAGGGATAAGGAAGGAAGCTGCTTTAGGCAAAGTGGCAGTCGATCACAGGCCATTTACTCACACACTTAACACTCATGAATTATACCAATTGGTTTGCCACAGAACATATACTGTAATACATGAAGCAAGAAATGAGAATTTGCATGAAATTCTGCTACAGTATCCTTCATCTCTAATAATTTTGTAAGGAAGGTCAGCTTGAAGACCAATATAAAGTGTGACTCTTTTAAACTACTTCCATATGACTGAACTACAGAAAGAGAAGAATAGTGAAGGCGAGTAAGCCCAATTTTAGCACTCATCGCCTATTTCCTCTAAGTAATCTGGTCAGCGGGCAAACAGGGAAGTCCAAATAAGGACAAGAACCAGACAAGTATAGCCACACTCCTCTGGGTTCTTAATTAAAGCAGACACACTGATGCAGCTTTAATCATCCACAGCATCTTCCTTTTGTCAAAAGGTTTCAAGGTTGCTTGACATTAAATGCTGATTCCACACTTCCTTTGTGCACACGTTTTCAGGGCTAGCTCCACACACTTTTATGGATTGCCTAGGCCTATAATCATGTGGACTGCAAAAAGATAATGCAATGTTAGTTTTCCCTGCTTCTCCACAAGAGCCTAATACATCACTTTCGGAAGAAACTGCAGATTACAAAAAAAGAAATAAAAAATGAAGTGGGAGGTATCATAGAAAGGCAATACTGAAGGAAGAAAAAAGATAAGGCACCACAAGTAAAGTGAACAAGTACATCTGAAGTGAAAGGAGATTAAAAGATATTAAATGAAGATCAAGAATGATTATTGAAGAACGAAGAAGTTCACGTCCTAGCAGTGGACTGCAGACTGCTGTCAGGGCCATTAAATGTTCAGTTAAAAGGCACAGGCTGTTTTATGTGGCCAAAAACGGAGTTAGATTTAAATATGCAGCACCGTAAATCAAATGATGACACTTAAAAGTTTGATTAAGTAGTATTTAAAATTACATTTTCATATTATCAATTTTTAAAAAACTAAACACCCATACTTCTGTAGTTCTTCCAAAACAGGGAATTGTTAAGAGGGTCACTGGAAATTCTTAAGGAAAATGTAATATTGAATTGCGCTTTTTTTCCCCAGCACTTAGGTTGCTCCACCTCTCCTGGAAGAAGCCAATTAGAGACATAAAAGCAAACTCAGCCCAAGGTCATGACCGTAGTGGCATCACCTGGAAAAGCCCAGAATTTTTGCAGAATTATTGTATCTACTTCCATCACAAACCTTGGAATGGTACTTGACAGCAGTCTGACCTTTCAATGTCACATCTTTGCTGCAGTCAAGATTTGATTTAATCATCTATGAAACATTGGTCGTGTCTGACCCTGCTTCTCTAGATCAGATGATGACGACCTTTGCCATGCTATTACCACCTATTCGGTGACTCTTGCAATTTTGTTTTTAATGGTCTTCCTGTGAAAAGTATCAGCAGGATAAAATGGGAAGCAGTATGCTGCAGTCACAGTTTTGACTAGAATCAAATGTGGTGTCCACCATATCTATCTCTCAGCTGGCTTATTGATACAGTCTTTATGTGTAAAACTGAATCAAATTAAAAATTCTACAAGTTAATGTATGTATAAATTTGTTTGTTATAGCATTCTAGAATGCTTGCTTGTCCTGCATAGAGCACATAAAGCTGTTATGACATTTAAGAGTTACCAGTGCTGCCCTTCATTTTAATGATAAAATCCAGGGACTTGGTTTTTGGAAAATGCTCATTCAGCTCTGTGGCTTCTTAAAAGATTTAAATCTATTTATTTGTGTACCTTGTCTGTATACAGGCTCAAAATGAACACACTAATCCACAACTGCTATGTATCAATAGCAAAGTACTAAACCATAAAACATTTAACATAGAATGCACACAATGATTAAAACTGAGCAGTTCTGATCTGATCAGCATAAATGAATCATGACAGCATGATTTCCATTATAATTGAGATATGGACATTGAGATGTGAGGAAAGCAAACAGTCTAGTTACTCCTGGTCTTCCAAGTTCTGATCACCATGATCTACATGTTTTGAAATTCACATCCAGAGTGGCTTTCTTCTTCTGCCTTGTTTGTGAATTGCATCCCTTCACTTTCAAATTTCTCAGTCCTCACAATTCTGTTCACCAAATCTTACTTTGTTGTGCTGTGTACTTACTTGAACTGCTCGCTGTGAAAGATCTACCCCAGGGTTCTCAAATGCCTGTCCTGGAGGGCTGCAGTGGCTGCAGGTATTCATTCTAATCCTTTTCTTAATTTGTGACCTGTTTTTGCTGCTAATTAACTTCTTTTGAATTAATTTTATTTGACTTGCTCTTTAAAGACTCAGACCCTTTAATTGTTTCTTTTTTCTTAATTAGCATCCAAACAATAATGAAATAAAAATTAAGCCAAAACATGAGCAGCAAACTGTGCCCATCATATAGTATCTGAAAATAATGAAAGATGAAGGTTTCAGGAATGTTGCACTCCTCTGTTCCCCCAAACATTTTAACAGTGCTCTTAGAAAAGAGAAAATTGACAATTTCAGAAATGTCTGCTGCGGTGGGCTGGTGCCCTGCCTGGGGTTTGTTTCCTGCCTTGTGCCCTGTGTTGGCTGGGATTGGCTCCAGCAGGCCCCCATAACCCTGTAGTTAGGATATAGCGGGTTGGATAATGGATGGATGGATAGAAATGTCTGAGAGCAGCAACAAGCCATGGAATTAAAGAACGGTTTAATTAACAACAACAATCAGAGCCAAATTAAGCAACTGCTTGGAGTGAAACTGGTTGTAGTTTGAGGCCCTGACTTATCTGATCTTCTGCTGGCTCACTCACTTCACATTTAATTTCTGTTTGGGTGCCATTTGAGGAAAGAAATGAAGCAACTCAGAGGAACGATGAAGAAATTCAGGGAAACAAATCTTAAAAAACAAGTCAATTAAAATGAATTCAAAAGAAGTTAATTAGCAGCAAAAACAGGCCACTAATTAAGAAAAGGGTCAGAATGAAAACCTGCAGCCACTGCGGTCCTCCAGGACCCAAGTTTGAGAGCCTGATCTACCCAAAATACTTTATCCCAAAAGTGGACTGACCTCTTCAAGTTTCTTTTGCTCCCTGAATTACTTTCAGATTACTTTAAAATTGATGAAAAAAAAGCACCTTCTTTGTCTCTTAAATGCACGCACAGTCCTCCAGATTTTAAGAAGAAAATAAATGCACATTGTTTACAGTACATTTCTAGGGTAGGCAAATTGTATTTTTCACCGTTCTTAAAGGATGTGAAATGCTGAACCTTAGTGTATACACTCCGCTCTTTATGATTTCACAGGTCAACCTTCAAGCCCTTGTAACATTAGACGACTATTCCAGTGATTTTCAGATGGAGCCTTCATTTACACAATTTTAGCCAGCTGAAGGCTGTCAGCGATTTGTTCCTGTGAAGGCAATCGCCTAATTTGACATACCTAATGACTATGACCAGCTAGTCTGTGACTGGCAAAAATAGAATCATTCTGTTAGTTGGAAGGGAAGGCTATATACACAGGAGAGCTGACATCCACTGAATGTTCATCAGGACGTACAATGCATAGAATATCGCAATGACGAATAAGGAACACATGAGTTTTAAACCTCATAAATAGAATAGAAGCTCAACTGTCTGATATCTTGTTTTTTAATCTACTAAACAGAATAGAAAAAAGATAAAAAGGGCAGAGACTGCAGCCGAATGCACCACAGCTATTAACCCTTCATATAGTGTCAGCCTCCTTATGCAACACTGGGACTGTGAACCTCACAAACTAAGAGCAGCACATCTGTCTGTCGCGTATTTTACATATCATAACAGAATGTAAAAAGAAATTAAGGGCAGAAATTTCTGCTGGTCTCACAACAGCTTTTAATCCTTTGTACAGCACTGGCTCCATCAGTGAACATGCTATTGGCTGTCAGAAAAAAGAGCAAGAATAACTACACTGAAAGACGGTCTTCTCATTTGGTAAATCTGACATGAGCTGAGATTTTTCAGTTGTATAGTTTGACACAGTGCAGCAGTGAGGTCAACGACTATGATTGGTAAAACTGATATACCCCAAATGTTGTGTAATGTGACATCAGCTTAAAGCTGATTGGTTGAATGTCAGTAACTTCCTGTAGTTACGAGAATAACAGAAATTAGTGAAAATCAGATTGATCTTGTTTCATACTTTCAAGTTTTTTGTTTTTTTTAATTTTAACTACATTTGATCCTTGGAGCTTCTTGAAATAATACAAGGCTGTGACATGGAGTGAGGCAACAAGGCAAGCATCTCAGGTGGTATTTTCATCTAATGCTGTTATTTTTTACCATTATGAAAAATAAAATGGTTAATTATGAATCTTGCATGCATATTTATATATTGCCTATAAAAACTGAGAGAAATATCCATCCATCCATTATCCAACCCACTATATCCTAACACATGGTTATGGGGCTCTGCTGGAGCCAATCCCAGCCAACACAGGACACAAGGCAGGAAACAATCCACGGGCAGGGCGCCAGCCAACCACAGTGAGAGAAATATTTTCATTTTGCAAAACGCAGTTTACACAACCACCACCCAAGAATCACAATAGTGCATGCAGAATTGGAGGCTACATGTCTGAGGACAATATTGCATTTATTTTCCTGATTTTCAAATATCATATTGTGTATATATTGATTACATCATTCTGTAATTTTTTTTATTTTATTGGACAGCACTGTGGCAGCACTGCTGCCTTGCAACAAGGAGGTTGGAGTTCACGTCCCAGGTTCTCCTTGCATGGAGCTTGCATGTTCTCCCCATGTCCACACTGATTTCCTGTGGGTGCGCCAGTTTACTCTCACAGTCCAAAGAGATGCAGGTTGGGTGGGTTAGCAATCCTAAATTGGCCTAATGTGTCTGTATGTGTTCAGAATGTAATGGACTGGTGGCCTTTCCTAGGGTTTGTTCCTGCCTTGTGCCCTGTGGTTGCTGGAAAAGGTTAAGGTGTGAGTTATATGTATAATGAGACATTAATTAAATGACACTTAAGTTTGCAAAGTGTGTATTTAGTTAAAAAGAGCAAGACTCAGTTTTAAAATGCTAAGGGAGACAAGAGTGTAGGATGACTGAAACAGCAGAGTTTCATTTTGCATTGAACTTTGCAATTGCAAAACAGTATACAACTATTTTTTGATAGGTCCAACATAAACAGCAAAGATTTATATATTTTTATTATCTCTAATAAATATTTTGTGCTTTAGTTTAAAGATAATTTTTATTTTTTGTAGTTTGAATGTGGACTCCAATGCCCCAGTGCAGTGACGGGGACACTGTGCTGTACAAATGGCACCATTCTTCAGATGAGATGTAATACTGAGGTCCTGACTCTCTGTGGTCATAATGATCCCTGGGCATCCTTTGTAAAGAGCAGTTTGTATCTTGATGTCCAGGCTAAATTGGCCTAGTCATTCTTGACCCCTAATCATCCCCTGTCTCTAATGTGGCTATCTATCTCACCACCTTACCACCTAATAGCTAATGTGTACTGGTGGCTGTTATCACATCATCCAGGTGGATGCTTCACATTAGTGGTGGTTGAAGTGGCTCCACACTCACTAAAATGCTTTGACGAGTTAGAAAAGAGAGAGAAGAGGTTGGTTGCATGCACAAACAGTGCATTGCCGCACCCACCACACAATGAACCAACTGGATTGGGACCCCAGTGTAGCTTGTGACACCCCAGCACCACACTAGAACAGTGTGAGTTTTTTTTTAAGGTTTCTGGATTGACAATCCTGTGACCAACCCACAAGTTTTCCCATAAATTGGAGGACCTGCTTGCAGAGCTGGATACAGGTTAACATCAGAAATAAGATGAAGCAATTGCAGGTTAAGGGCCTTGCCGAAGGGCCCAACGGAGTAGAGTCACTTCTCGTGCTAATGGGATTTGAAACAGCAACCTTCTGATTGCCAGTGCAGATCCCTAGCCTCAGAGCCACCACTCCGCCCAGTAGTTAGAAAACTGCTATATAAATGTAATTATTTTATTATCATTTAAGGATATAGAGTGTCAAAAAAATGTAATTTGCCTGAGGTGCCATTATTTAAAGTGCTGGCACTACCTGTCCAATCATTGTCTGTGTGGAGTTTGCATATTTCCCCCAGGTCCGTGTGGGTTTTCCACCAATTAAATGAAGTGAGTTTAAAAATGTTAAATTCTACCTAGCCTTGTTATCTTGTTTGCTGTTTAAAGTACCTTTTCATTTAGCATCTTGCCAGTGGTGCCCAATAAAATAAATGATTAACTGAGGTATTGGATTGTAAACTACAAGACTAAGGATATATTCTCCAGTCTCCACTCACTATAGTCCTGGACCTTAATCTGTCTCTGTTCAAATTCAAGAATATAAAAATCAAAGAATGCAAGCAACTGTACTGTATTTTGATTTTTAAAGTCACCTTTAATTAACTGCATTAGTCAAATAAACAATTATAATAGTTTAACATTTATTGGGTTAAGCTTCAGTTCAGACTGAAATGTGTGATAATTAAAACCATCACAAAAAGTAACATTATGGCAAATCAGAGTTGGGTTCTTTGCTATACTGCAAATATCTTGTGTATAAAATGTCAAAACAGCGCAACTTTCCATGGGATTTAACTTGGACTGCAGTAAAAGACATTTCTGTTATGCAATCCTATGAGGGTCCAGAAACTTGCAACACCAATAAATCTTAAAATTGACAGATCTACAAGTCTGCAGGTTTTTCCTCTGGAAGCTCTAGTTTTCCTCCCATACCCCACAGATATGAACGTTAAGTTGACTGGTAATTTCAGTTTTTCCAACACATGTTTAATCGTCTTCCTGCCACAAACCCACCCAGTTCAGATAAGTTCCAACATCTTATGACCTTCAAATGAATCGAACAGGTCTGTGAATGTTATGTTATGTTTTGTCTTTAACATCTCTCTGGTTACTTAGATTTTAAAGGATTTCTTTTACAAATTGTATTATATTTACATTATTATTTGGTCCTCATTTCACTTTTCTGACATATTTAAATATTTTAGGTATCATTGAAAGCAATTCGATTCTTTTCAGAGTGACATCTGTCTGTGTTTGCAATTCAGGATGAGAGACTCTGGATATGATGACTCGAAAACAAATCACTCAATCTGAAGGAAACATTCTCTGTCAATAGCAGTGCAAAAAGCTAGAAGTCTTTTGATTTTGAGCAAAACTGCTCTAGTAGGTAGATTTTGTTCTACAGAGATAATGGTTTTGCATTTTTGTGCATATTGGCCTGCAATGTCTTACTGCTAAAATCTGTACATAGAAAGTGATGGTGCTTGCTTGACATATCCATCCATCCACCTATCCATCTTCATAACCTGCTTATCCAGGGCTGCTGGAGCCTATCTCAGTAAGCATGAGGAGCAACGCTGGCACTCTGTCCCTGGAGAGACATTACATCTTTAATAATGAAACAGAATCAATGAGTGAAATATGTTACCATTGCAGTGGTGTCCTAAATCCACAGTGAGCAATAGTGTAAGCTTTCCTTTACCTCATCGGGTTTAATGAAGCTGCTTTTGGAAAAGTTCTTAGTTTCTTTACAAAGGGGACTGATCTTATACAGTATCCCAAATTATTTCCAGCATATATTATACTTTGCCATATTTTGTAATATTCATCCAGCTCATGTTTTCTTACATGCCCAAATGACACTGCCCAATGATTTGTCTTACCTGCTCAGATGAGGCCATTGGCAAAAGCTTAATAATATTAAGATAACCTGTTTTGACACACTGATGCATATTCAGTTTTTATTAATACATACCTCTTTTAGCAGATAATTTAATTCTGTTTGGGTGTCAAAGTGGCGTTGTGCAACACTGGTGATGGAGCCTAGAGGTAACTGGGAGATGGTGTTAGTGCCACTTAGCCAGTGGTGTTTGGAGAGCTATAGCTCCATGAAGTGGAAAATTAAAGCCAGATGACAGCTGCACTGAAGACTGACATTCATTAGTTCAACTTTCTTAACAGTTTGCAAAAGTGCACTGCATCTTAAACTGGCCAAATAAAAAATTACTGACAGTCATCAAATGAAAATTGAAACACTAATAAAGCACTTACAATGTGACCTAATGAATTAACTATGAAGTGGATATATTGAAATGACAAACTACAATAAATAATATTTGATGTCTTCTATCAAGATTCAAAGTATGTACAATACCTCATATAAGTATTGACCTGAATAGATCAAACATTCTTACCTACACTTTGCTAAATTAAAGCTCAACATGGATTATAAATTGCTTTAATCTCAGCTCCTGCTTGGCTAGCAAATAGTAAAAAGCTATTTCTGAAAGGAAACCACTCATCTACAGACTTTTTTTAGAAATAAGAACAGGATAGTTGTCATATCTTCTGTTATTATGAATTCATTTGTTCTTAGATACAAGCAGTTCCAGACTAATGGAAAAAATAATACTTAGAATTGTGTGCCATTTTCAAAAAGTGGATATACAGAGGAGTTAAGTTTAAAAAATGAAAACCAAGTAAGAAAATGTTAGGCTTCATTTATTTACTGGTTTAAAAGTCTGGATAGGTCACAAATATATATTCAATTGACTGCATCAACCACTGACCTGTTTACTAGGTAGGCAAACTGAATGGGGTCCAACAGGGGAACTGTGATGAACTTCACATGCGCTAACACCAGTCTGTCTATGTCAAAGCAACAGGCCTATAGTCATTCAGTCCAGTTATGAGGGATATTTTGCAGATCGGTAAGATTGTGGCTTGTTTGACACATAAGGGAACTTCACACAGCATTAATGATTTGTTGGAAATCTGTTTAAAGATAGGAGCCAGATGATCAGCACAAATTTTCAAGAAGGAGGGAGAGACAATGTCTGGACCTCCTGCTTTCTTGGTGTTTTGTCTCTTGAAGAGCCAGCACACATCCTCTTCACAGATATTTAGTGCAGGTTGAATGGAAGAGGGTGTGGGGGAGAAGGTCTTGATAGTTTGTACATTGTGAGGGTTGGAGTCAGTGTGAGGTGTAACCTTGGGCTTATCAAACCTGCAGGAAAACTAATTCTGGCCATCAGCCAATTGACCATTCTTAGCAATGTGAGGGCATGGTTTCCTGTAGTCTGTGATGTCCTGGAGACCTTTCCACAATGATGCAACATCACTGGCTGAAAACGTATTTTTCAACTTTTCAGAGTAGCTCTCAGACCTTCTTTTGTCAGTCTTTTCCTTGTCTGCCTAAACTGTGCTCTCTTCCCTACTTTTAAAGGCAGCTTCCTTAGCTAGACGAAGCTGGCTAAGTTTTGCTGTAAACTATGGTTTGTTGTTATTAATTTTTAATCAGGTCTTGGTGGAGACACGCATGTCCTCATAAAAGCTAGCACAGGATGTGACTGTGTCTGTCTGCTGGCCTAAGTTAGCTGCTACATCTTCAAAAACACCCCGGTCAGTGCAATCAAAACACGGCTGTAGCTTCAGGTTGCCTCATCAGACCACCTTCTCACAGAGTTAATCACAGGCTTAGTCAACTTTACCTTATTCCTATATGTTTGGAGCAGTTGAATCAAGCAGTAATTGAAAAATCCCACAGCTACACGGGGGACAGCACAATGTGCATTCTTTAGCATTCTTTAGTCTTGTGTGTTTCTGGCACTCAATGTGCTGTAAAAATTTAGGCAGTTCACGACTGAGATGCAATCTCTTAAAATCACTGAGAATAATCAGAAGGGAGCTTGGGTAATTTTGCTCCGTGCTCGTGTTCGTTATCAGGTCAGTTAGCTGTTACAGTTCCTTGCTCACACAGGCTAGCAGTAGAATATAAACTCACAGAAGAATAAACAAGGAAAACTTTCCAGTGATAAAAGGACTTGCAATTAACAAAAATCATTTCTAAATCAGGGCAGCTTATTTTACTTAACACTGTGACATCAGTGCGCCAACCTTTGTTGATATAATACTAGATTCCTTCTTCTCTTCTTTTCCTTGATGACTCCAGAACACGGTCTGCTCTATAAAGTTGTAAGACCAGCAGGTATAATGCAGAGTCCAGGATGGAATCATATAGTCAGGTTTCCATGAAACACAGGGTGGAAGAGGGTGAAAAGTCTTTATTATACCTGTTGAGGAGTAACATTTTATCCATTTTGTTGCCAAAAGAGTGAAGGTTAGCAAGACGTAAACCTGGGAGTATGGTTTAAAATCCATGCTTTCTGAGCTAACAAGCACTCCAACACACCTACCCCTCCAGAGATACATGTGCCTGAAGCTGGAAAGTGCTGTTCCTCCAGCTAAGATATCTAGTAAAGTACTTAATTGTGAGATATCCGGGTAACAAATCACACAAAGCAAACTGCCAAATATTCAACAATTTTTCCAGAGTAAATTTGATTGTAGTTAAACATAAATCAATGTGATTAAAAAACAAAACCAGACAATTCTAGAGAGCACCTAACCAAGGCTTCCATATAGAGCATTGTGATTTTAATTGCAAGCCCAAACAAATTTAACTGGCAAGATGTGCTCTTTCTATATCCTTTGAAGTGTCTGAGTTTGATGGCATATTAAACTTGGGCCGGGATAGTGGTGCAATTGTTAGTGCTGCTTCAACCTGGCTTCAGCAGACAGGGAACAAATCCTGGCTTAGTCACGCCTCCATTATATGTCCTCTCTATTTCTGTATAGGTGTTGTTTAGGTACTCTGGTGGTCATCTTAAAAATGTGCAGGTCTGTTTGGCTGAAGACTCTACCTTGGCTATTGGTATAGTTTATTCTATGATGTGTCTGCTTTAAGAGATTTCCCTTCAGTCTCAGTGTTTAAATCTAGGCAGTAGAGTCACTAATTTAGTCTAGCACACCCTGATTAGAGCTGCTAATTAGCTTTGTATATTGCATCTCTGTTAATCATCTGCACAATAATATAAGTATTACGATAATTATGAACTTTAACTAACCCTTGTTTGTTCTGTTTCTCTTCTCAGTATCTTTTTGTGGCAGCTGGCACCAATGCTCTGTGTCAAAGCTGTTTTCCAGTTCATGGAAAGACATCTAAGATACTGGGAGCCTTGGGATCAAATGGTGTAAAGATTCTGTTGTCAGGATAGATCACCTATTATGGAGATCTTTAGGATGTATGAGGAAAGCAGGAGTCCACTTTGGAAAAGCCACAGTTAGAAAAGAAAAAGTACATACAGCCTGACATATGGACAGTGACCAGGCTGGAATTTAAAAGCAGCCTCCTGCTATCCAGTGCAACATCGCAGAGCTCACAAAAATCCCTCAAACTTTAAAGTGAAAGGTCAATAGTCTGCAGAATAGATGGAGTCCAAATGAATCTATCAATCACATCTCAGCCTATGTCTATTCTAAGTGAACTCTGACATTTCTCCTTGTATGAATTTTCTTTTGAACTATTTATTAACTCCTTGTTTTTGCCTTCTTTTGAGCCTGAGTGTTCTTATTGTCAATGTTTTAAGCACACTGTGTGCCATAGTAACTTTGTCAATGACAGTGCTGTGACAAACTAAAGTCTATTTCACCTCTTTCGAGATTACTGTATGTCCATGCATCTGTGGTCTGCTCATTCAGATGATGCATCTCCCCATTCATCTTGCTCTGCTGCCTTTTTTCGCTTATATAATCACAGTATGAGATAAGGCATAAAGACAGGTCATGCTGACACAGATAAGTCAGGTTATCTATTTAATGATGGTTTAGGTTCACAGTTTGTTATTATATAAGTTTTTGAAAGTGCAACTCAATACAAATGTGTACATATTCTGTCATTTGTGGACATTAACACAATATCCTATTTATAATTAAGTAACTTATAAGTTATAAAAAAACTCACAGTAGTAAAGCAGTGCAGAATATTCTAATGCAAGCTTTATTAGAATAAGTATTGTGGTTTTTGCATGCATTTTAATAGATGCTGTTCACTAGAATATTTAACTAGATGGAATTACAAAGTAGAAAACTGGTGAATGGGGCCCTATTTCTTCAAACCTTTTATTAAAATAAAATTCAACTAAGTGAAACAAGTGAAAATAAAATTCTGAAAGTGTATACAGTTCAGGTGTATGGAGCATTGTATACTGCAGCCATAACAGATTTTTTCAGTGTGATAGGAATACATTTGCAAGGATTGAATTAATAAAAATCCCTTTATTACATGGTGCTGTGAATGACGTAGTCTTGTAGATTGAACTGTAACATTACTGATTTTTTGTAGGTCACTTGTTTTTTCATTAGACTTCATTTCCACTCTAGATTCATATTGATGCTCCTGGTTGGTGTATGATATTCATGTGATAATTTAAGATTTCTAAATGTATGTTACCATGCACCTAATTAAAGTAAAATCCCCTAGAAACATTATATTAATGGTAAGGAATGATTGACGCTTCAGGCATCTGAAATATGCCTCTTGCTTTGTAAAAGAACATTTACTCATTAAGATCATTTGCTATGTATAGTATCATGAACATGGAGCACATCTTCTAATCGGATACTTAAAGTATTTTTTTCTATTTTTCAGCACAAATAATTTGTAAGGTGTTAAATTAACATGAACTGACAAAGAATAACAGAAAATGTCAAAAGTGGAAAATACAGCAAAAATGCATTTAGTATTGGTTATAAATTCTTCTTTTTTTAAGCATTACTAATTTAGACAATGCCACTTGCTACCTTTTAGTAGAAATAGAAATTACTTGCAGTTCTTCAAAATCATGAGATTTTTTGGAGTACTGGTTGATAATTTGTGGTTAAAAGTATAAATGAATTATATTTTTACCACACTATAGAAGAAGTAACAATAAGCCCGAAACAGAATGTTTGATGTGGGTATTTGGTTGTATAAAGTACACACAACAAAGAGAATAAGTCTTTTACAGGGTGATGATGATATAGGAATCTAGAAACATGTCCAATGGGCTATACCTGTTCAATGAATGTTCATAAACAGAAAAAACATCCATCTATTCATATTCAGACTCACTCCAGTTTAGCTGTCTAAATGACTTTTTAAAATGAAAACACACCCCAGTCAACCTATATATAGAGCACGCATGAAAAGTCACTTTGTTAGAGACAGTTGTCCATCCATTTAAACTGAATGCAATTGTATAAAACAGGAAGATGAATACTCCCTGATTATACTTTTGCAAGCACTCTAATGAGTTGTGGTGGCAAAACAGAAACGAATTTCTCAGACAAGCACATCACCAACTTTTCACTTTAATTCTGGGAAGTGACCAGCACATTGAAATTGCAGGCACAAGTGGCCAAAACAAGGTTTCTACTCAGGGCTTTAATCTTTGGGTTCTGTGAGATACTTAACAACCCTGGAAGACCTCAAAGTGCTGTATACCATGTGTGGACCACTGAGAGAATAACCAGAGCAGGCACAAGACACAACTGGCGGGCATGTGAACATCTGAGACATTCTACTAAGATTAAGCTGCCTTTTGGCCTCATATGCTACCAGCATACTTTCTGCCCATAGCCATTGAGGTATAGCTCCCCGCAATACTGTGTCAGGATATGAAAGAGCACAAACTTGATGAATGGTTTGTTTTGTCTTCCATTTAAGCCTCCAGCAAATATAAACAAATACCACATGGAACCTGTATCACTCAAATGAATAAAGATGGGGGAATGAAAAAATGGCATGAAGGTGCGGCACAGATTTCCAAGTTTCCTCAGAGGAAATGTCTACTCTGTTCCTGCAGAACAAAAACAGTTTTGATGGGATTATCTGTATCTGGAAAGACAAGATATTCAGAAATGTTGCAAGATTAACAACTGAACCAGAATATGTAGTGGGTACTGCACACAGCGCCTTGTAAACACAAAGTGGCACTGGGGTCAAAGAAATGATCTACATTTGGCACCCAAAAGACAACATCAGTATGATTTGTGTTTTCTAGCATTTACTGCAGTATTTAAGATATTACGACTTCAATCAAGTTTAAAACCTGGCCCAGTTTCATTTGCTTATTTGATCATCTGCCAAAAATTCTAAAGACATATTCTTTCACAAAATGCACTGCCAGTTTTATATTAAATGGAGCACAAGTCAGGTATAGTTGTATTTCCATGGGTAATATATTATCCAATTAGTCTTTGACTGAAACAGAAAGATTAATATTCAAATGATAATATGCTAGTAATAATTGGCATGCAAGTTGAGAATAGAAGGAACACTTAAAGTGGTGTAAATTGTTAAAATTCAGGTTCTTTCATTTGCAACCAGTGAATAAACTATATTTATCCAGATACATACTTTACTGTGTTTGATTCAAGGAATTCATTTTTAGAAAATTAAATTTGGTTTAGTGTTGGGATGATTGTCTTTCCTTCTATGTTCTTCTATCATGATCAAAATGTCTGTGGACTGTAGTTAAGGATAAACTACAGCCTCAAAATTCCAGAAGACCAGGACAGAACTTTGATCCAGTCCCAGTTAGTGTTGAGCTTTATAAGTATGCATGTAAGCACTGATTTTCTTCTGGTTCTTTGGCTTCCTAATGCATCCCAACAAATATGCTGATTAGTGTCCCTAAATTGGTCTGCTATAAGTAAGTTTAAATGTGTGTGTGTCCTCTGCTACTGACTGATGCCCCATTCAAGCCTGAGTCCTATCTTGCACACAATGCTGCCATGGTAGCCTTATACAAGATAATACTAGAATGAGTGGATTCAGCAATACATGGTTTTCTGAGCTGTAGTGGACTGGATTCCAATTCAAGGTGAAAACACAGCTTTGGGCCAGTAGGCTGTTTTTCATATATGAAGAACATCACTGCACTCTGTACACTTGGCAATACTATGACTATTACCACTACTACCAACTGCAAATGAAGATTTTGGCAGAAATCCACTCATTCTAATTTCTTCTCAAATACATTTTCTATATAGTATGTAAAATGTTCATTCCTGTTCCAAATGCTGCTGCAAAAATCATTACAAGAACTAGAAAGTATGACCACATAACTCCAGATCTGAAGACTTCTGATACTGGTGTACAGTTAAGCTGAATTCAAAATTCTTCTTCTTACATATAAAGCCTTAATTGGCTACGGACCTGTGTACCTATCTGAACTTGTCATTACATTAAAAACCAGAAAGCATAAAATCTCAAGATACTGGCCTGCAATCAGTACCAACGATTAATAAAATAACTTTGGTAGGTCAAGCTTTTAGTTACAGACCCATAAAGCTGTGGATAAATCTGCCTGCTTATAGAAAATATGCTCCCTTTGGTCTCAACTTAAAGCCAAGCTGAAGACTCTCTACTTTAGTCTAGCATACCCAGACTAGAGCTGTTGGTAGGCTTTTGCTATGTCTGCTACTCAGAAATATATAATTATGACCTGTTACTAACTCTCATCTGTTTTGTTTCTCTTCTTGGCATCCTGCTGTGGCACTCGGTTCCACTGGTTTAGATTCCAAGCTGTTTTCCTCAGAGACATTTGAGCTACTGTAGCCCTGGAATCAACAGA
Source organism: Polypterus senegalus (assembly GCF_016835505.1). NCBI lineage: Eukaryota > Metazoa > Chordata > Cladistia > Polypteriformes > Polypteridae > Polypterus > Polypterus senegalus. Next base: position 147,078,945 of record NC_053159.1, on the reverse strand, counting down.
CAGAAGGATTCTGTAATATTAGAAGGTCCGGCACAGGCACATGTGGTGAGTGGCAAGTTTTCCATGGACTCTAGGACTGTGTCTAAATCTGTCTTTGATTTTTGTACCTTATAACTGACCCTGGGCTCTGCGGAGGTTTATCTTCTCCAGGGGAGTGAATGACTGGACATTTTGTTTTCATCTTCTCCATTATCAACTGGCCAAAGATGAACAGTTCATTGATGGAGAGAAAGTGCTGGGCTTCATTTGGACTACTGGTCAAAAGTTTTAGAATAACTTCTTTCCAGGCTACTTGAGGGATATAATTCTTCCAACATTCCCTTTGTCTGTCCTAAGTCTTCTCCCTGTAGAACCTACTTAGTAGTATGCCCATTACAAGTGATGTCCATTTAGCATCTTAACTACATGCCCTACTCATCTCTGAAGGTTCCTCTTGCTTCATAGAAGTAGTATTTGTACTATAAGGGTCCCTTCTGAATGTCTGAGATCTTCATCTTTTCACGGAGAGTGAGTGCATGGTCATTAAGATCATGTTTGGCAAACATAAGTGAACTCCTTCAACACACTGTATCTTTATTGGTTGTCTAAAATTTAAACCTTTGCATAAAGATTTTTTTTAGCTGTTAGCTAACTCAACTGCTTGGTAGACACAGTAGAATCTTCTCATTTATCAAACGTGCTTTTATGCAAAATTTAACATTACAGTGAAACAAACATTTAAAAAGACAAGCTGAATGACAATATTATATAAACGTCATTTGCTCATTAATGTCCGTCTTCATTGAGTGTTTTTAATTTAATAAATCATTCCCAAGTTACTATTTTTTCAACACTCAGAGCCCATTTGTGAGTTTGTCCTCAAACTAATGCATATCTAAAATACATTTTTGCAGGAATTCACTTTGTTGACTTCTTCTGTGCATAATGAAGCTAGTAACTCCTGTTGCGGATGCCAGGGGCGACGACCTGGCTGGGACGCCTTGGAAGACCAGAAGTAGGCGTGTGCCCATCTTGGATCACGTGGGGGCCGCCTTCCTGGTTGCTTTAGGGGCCACGGGTTCAGGGCATGGAAGCCCCACCCTGTAGGTGGTTCCCGGTATTCCCCTCTTGGCCACGCCCCAGCGTGGCAGAAGTGCCGGCTGTTCTCCCGGCAGCTCTCCGGGTGTCCTCCTAAATCTTCCCCCCAGCAGCTCTCCGGGTGTCCTCCTAAATCTTCCCCCCAGCACTTCCTGGTGTGGCGGAAGTGCTGAGGTCACAAGTCCCCAAGGCATTGGGGCACCTCCTGGCAGTGACCACGGGCCCCTACAGGGTGGGGCTTCCATGCCCTGAACCTGTGGCCCCCAAAGCAACCAGGAAGGCAGCCCCCACGTGATCCCAGATGGGCACACGCCCACTTCCGGTCCTCCAAGGCGTCCCGGCCGGGTCGTCGCCCCTGGCATCCGCGATACTCCTCACTCAGATAAAGGCAGGTTTCCTTTCTCTCTAGTATGTCTTTACTTTATCTAGGAGTTCTCTATTTGCCTTAGACACCACTTTTCCAGCTACTGTTGGCTACACACTACAGCATGTACTCTGCAACAATACATTCCTCTTAACTCTGCTGTGTTTTTCAAGTGGGCAAACTCTTCAAATAGTCTTTCCTTTTATTTTTTCTTAACATTTTCTGGTGAACATTGTCACTGAACTCTGTGCCTCAAGCAGTCAAAGAATACATTTTGGAGGTGCAGAAGCCAGAAGGTAGCTTCAAATCTGTTAAAAAGAAGGCTTTTAAAGTGAACTCTGTTAAAATGCCCACAAGTATTTTTAGGCAGGGTTATGAATTCCATATGCATTTTAATTGGCATTTTTTTTGTTTTTCTCCTACAATTAGCAGTAGCTTGCTTTCCAAAGTATCATGCAAATTATGCAATCACTCTTTAATTTAATACTGTTTTATCAGTATGCTGCTGCTGGAGTATGTGAATTTCCCCTTTGGATTAATACAGTATCTATCTATCTATCTATCTATCTATCTATCTATCTATCTATCTATCTATCTATCTATCTATCTATCTATCGCTGGTGATCACTACAGAGAAATGTATAGCCCACCTACACAATTCACTGGTGGTCAGCATTTATAACAAATATTTCCAATTACATTTCAGATATTGATCTCTCAATATAAATGTCTTTTACTTTACAAAGGAATTAAATTAAGAATAATGCATCAGTACTTTTTGATTAATAGCAGTCATTGTCCTGTGTATTCCAACATCAAATTTCAATTCCTACTGATTTTTAAGAGATATGTCAAGATACAATAGGTAGCACATCAAAGAAGGCAGCAGTATTTCTCTATCTAATAATATGATATGAAGAGAAATGTCTAATTTTTGTAGCTTCAGAAAAAAACTCTCTACTAAAGTTTTTTTTTTTACATGATGATAACCTAAAGACATCGATAATGAAAATAAATTGGCCCTGTATGGTTTGATTACTCTGGATAAATTGGCTTAAAAAACAAAATATCCTCTGAAACATCTCCCCAAAGACCAATTTATAGTGCTTCTTTCAAAGCTACGGAGTTTAAATTGCTTAATACCACTAGATGAATGCAATTTCGGCATCAAGTGTATTTCACAGGCTGTATACTAAATGCTTATTTAGAACTAAAAGCAACAATAACGTATTAAATATAGTAAGCTCTTCAAAAGCAGAGAGAGATACTAAAACATAAACTTGAAGAAAAAAGAGAGAAGAAGTATACAGAATTGCTCTTGAAAGATGACTGTTGACAAGAAATAGTCAAGAAACCTGGACCAGGAAATGAGGATTACTTAGCAAAGAAGGAAAGACAAGACATTCCAAGTGGCAAAACCACATGTAATCCAAAAATTGTCACAAAACCAACAGCAAATCTATGATTTAATATTCTTCTCTGACTAAATAAAGTTGGCAAAGTTGCATGATCCAGAAGGGAGAACGATGCCATCTTATCTAGTACTGTAGCTTTGCAAACTGTACAGTTACATGGTGACAAGGCAATGCCATTGCCAACTAAAAAATGTCCACAGCCATGACATAGAGTAAGGCCATAAAACAGTGATGATCTCCAGAAATAAATGTTACAATAACATCTAGATTAACAACAAAATTTCATGACAATATACAAAAGTAAATTGTAAAACCCCACAAGGGATGCAAATGTCCACCTTAATAATAGAATAAGTTTCTATATGTCTGTGCATCCTCTGTCCAACAGATGGGGTATCACAAACGTTGTAGTAATAAAATGCATTGCATTTGTCATTCCAACAGATAGCTCATCACAAACATTTGTAGTAATGCATTTTATTGCTAGAAATGTATGTAATATACCATCTGTCGGAATGACAAATGTGCTAAATTTTACTACTGTATGCTTTACAAAATACATTCCAATAGATACTGCACTAAAAAACATTATTACTGAGGTCAACATTGATTGCTACGATTTTAACCCGTCTTAGAAGGGTAGCACAGCTAGTACTTCACAATAATGGAACCTTGCAAGCCATCTCAATGTCAAAATAATTAGCCAAACTAGAATACTCTAATGTTCAAGTAATCAGTAGTAGTAACAATGGTATCAGTGCTTAGCTACCCCATATATGGTAGTAATATTGTTATGAGACTAATCTACATGGATTATTGTGAGGAGACAAAAAGTCTGACAGATGTAAATATGAACCACTAAGATATTAGATTTTTGTTTTATCATCCAACTGAGGAATGTTTATAATTGAAATTATGGGCATACACTTTCTACCAGAAGTCTGATAAAGTCAGAAGCCTGACAGTTGTCATACAACTCCTGATCACGAGACACATCACTCACTGTCACGTGATATGTTTCGCATATCACATGGTTAGCTCTGTATATGTTCAGCTTGTAGGAACCAACAGAACATTATGTTAAACATCATTCTTGTGCAGACATACAGCTAGAAAATTAATGCAATTTGGATTAAAGATATCATTTACCTGTGATATGATGAGTTGGTTAATTTATATAGGACAAATTTTAGTAAGCGCTCAGTCAATCTTTGAAACTTTCTACACTGCCATTGCAATCCTGATTTTATTCACTTTGATTTAATTTACTGCCTTATTATTCAATGCTTTCCACCTGCAACTTCATATCAAACAGGCAGGCATGCTATATTTAGCTGTGAATCTTTCTACTGGGAAAAAAACATGCTTCATTATTGTATTTGAATCTTTCAATCTTTTCTCATATTATGATTACTAAAAAGGAAAGCTAAGTAACTTCATGGATGCCCATCACTTTGGTATTATTAAGATAACAAATGTTAGATCCAGTTAGCCCAATGGATCGTGGACAGGGTTGCCAGGTCACTAAAAATGTATAACCTAAGGACAGCTTAAAAATAGCGAATTTGACCAAAAACATGGCTCAATGCCTGAAGTAGACAAAATGACACACTGGAAAGCAAAGGGCAGAATCAGATCAAGATGGTTAGGAGCTTACCTTCACAGCCCGAGGAGAGGGTGTTCGGTAGTTCTGCATTACAGATATTTCAGAGTGGTAGATGCAGTGAATTGGGTATATAGCATCACACATCTTCCCCTTGGAGATTTTATAATGGTGAAGAACATACACAAGTGAGACTAGCGAGGGAAGGGGTAACTGGATGAAAAACATGGTAAAAATGTGGTAGAGGGGGGTTGAAAAATGACCCAAAATACTGCTTTGCTATTAAAAAAATTAGCCCAAAAATGCATCCCATGTAAGCTCATTTTTCTCCCACAGATAACAATCAAAAATAGTCCTATTGTGTGAGAAAACTGTGAATTTGGCATCCCTGATGATGAGTGCCTATCTTTACTATTATTATTTTTTATTTTTTTATCCAGCCGTCTGGAGTTTTTTTTTTTCTGTCCCCCCTGGCTATTGGACCTTACTCTTATTCGATGTTAATTAATGTTGATTTATTTTGTTTTCTTATTGTGTCTTTTATTTTTCTATTCTTTATTATGTAAAGCACTTTGAGCTACTGTTTGTATGAAAATGTGCTATATAAATAAATGTTGTTGTTGTTGTTATCTTGGTAGCATCAGGCATATAGAAAAAATCAGTCATAAACACGGTGCCAGTCCATTGCTGGGCCTGTGTTTTCACAAATCCATACCCACACGGGACCAGTTTACATGTTATAGATGTGACTATAGCACAGTGGAGAGTGTAGAAAGTCCACAAAGACAACAAATGGGTGTTTCTGTTACTCTTCTTCTTTCTTGGCATAGATAGAGAAAAATCTTAGCACTTGTTCTTTGGCCAGAACTCTTAAAACAAATTCATAGCTCATAACATTTGGACATTGTTGTGCTTCAAATCTGTAAGATATTACCTGCAAAATGAATATCAGTAGATATTCATGCATATTTCAGATTTCGCACTGGAAGAAAAACTTTTTAACTCTCTGTTTTACTTACAGAACTGTAAAAATATCATCTTCCGTATAAGCAAATCTTGCACATGCATAAGATTTATTAACAGCATTATTGTATCATTATAAATTAACTTGTTGCTGGGTGAGTTTCATTAATTTAAAACTGTTATAGCCTTAATGAAAGCACATACAGCAAATGAACAGGAAACAATGATATTAGAAGAATAAACACCATGTGAGGTAAAATCATATGAGAGGTTCATCAGTGATCTGTACTGGGACTGTTCATTTTTTCTAATTTACATTAAAAACACAGATACAGTATATTTTTACCAGCTGTGAGAAACCATTAAAAGACTCAAACATTGGGGGATAGTAAATACTATGTAGGTATAATATATAGTTCATTAAGACATGAATTATTTTAAAAAATGGAACAAAACACATTTTTGGAAGACGTATTTTATAGGAGACATTGATAAAGTATTTCATGCAGGTAAAAGGGACATTAATTTTAAATAGAAGATGAACGACTTACAAGTAGCAAACTCTGAAAAGACTGAAGATTTTCATCCTTCAGGCAATGTGCAAAATCAATTAAAAAGACTAATACAATGCTTGGAAATATCTTAAAAAATGTAATATAAATCAATGGACATTATGTTGCTAGGGTCTGTGCAGAAATTTTAAATGATATAATAGGAACAACTCTGATGTATACAAATGTGCTTCCCTGGGTTCCCCTGAAGCATTTAGCATTGACGAATTGACGAACGTGTAAAAATATCATCAATAGACTCTCTTTATGTATCCAGTTTCTCTTCACTTGGGTGACTCTTCCTACACAGGTCTTACCCACTGGGCTCCTGAGATGCCAACTCAGGTCCAAACACGATCATCTTAGCTAGTTGAACCAAAACAGAATTGTTACTGGACAAGGGTTACGATTAGAGCTCTAGCCTCATTCTGCTTGAGCCCAGCTACATGTATTGGCTATTTTTCTTGCCTTGGTTAAGCTTAAAGACAAGGTTACTGTAAATTGTGAAAATGAGTCTATTTTTTGAAAATATATTTTTCCCCCAAATTGTCACAGAAACATATGTCAGGTTTTATTATTAGTAGTAAACAATTTCATTGTTTGCTCTACTTATGGTTTTGTGTATTCTTCCACAGAAATACTCCTAAAACCATAAGATACTTTCTAATAGTTTGTCAAGGTACAGTTTGGTACCAAAGGTATGTAGATACCACTACAAATGTTTGAGTTCAGTCATTTCAGCTGCAACAGGTGAATAACATCAAGCACACAGTCATTCCATATCTATTGACAAACACAACTGTAAGACAGGTAATACTGAACACCGCAGTGACTTTAAATGTGGCACTGTAATAAGATGCCACTTTTGCCACAAGGCACAATAGTGAAATTTCTGCTCTGCTAGATTTGCTCCAGTCAACCATAAGTGCTATTATTGCCTGAGAGTCAAGGTCATTATAAAGTCACTCTTGTTAAGTCAGTGGGTTGGTGAGCAGTTTGAGAAACTGTGTCTTCAGTGGATACCAGCTGTCACCAAAGTAAAAATGTTTTATGGTTACATCATACAAATAACTTACACTTTTGACCAAAGGGGTGATATTAAATGTCTTATCTTACCAAGAATCCAGCCATCACACACAACACCATTTTCAAGTTTGTTCCCAGCACTGTTACTCAGAATGAATGAGTCATGAGTTGAGCCAGGCCATCTCGCCACAAAATTATTTAAGACACATTTTCACATCACAGATAATTTGCAATGTGAATGCAGGTGGCTGCTCTAAGTACATTTGGAAAAATGGACATTTCTGTGAATTTTGCTTTGATCTTTACAGTGTAAGGAAATCTTATATATCTGGATGGCAAGTGGTTAATACCATCCTATACAGCTGGCAGTAATGACTGAGAAATATCTGATCGGTCAACAAGATCATGGCGAAAAGCTCCTTTGGATAAAAAACCAAGAGTGGACAGAACTTTCAATGGAACAGATAGAACACAATTCCTCAAAGTCTGCCTTTGTAAAGCTGGCATGAGTTCAGCACACAGCTCCAAGAGTATAGCTCTTGGAAATCCGAATTGACTTAGAAGCCAGTCATCATCATAGACAACAAATCAGTATGATCTCTAAATACACACTCTTTTCTAATTCTTCATTTTGTGCTGTCTTCTAACAACACTACAGCAGTCATTGGTAGTTGGAATAGTTTGGCCATTCAATGCACCATATTGTTACAGAATGATTACAATCATGTGCCTTAAATTTGTAAATGATATGCAATTAATTTCGGTGTATTTGAATGAAGGCCAATAATGAAGGCCAATCTAAAAAAGAAAGGGAAACGACACAGAAACAATAGCACTGCTTTGACGCTAGGTGCTGCCCGTTTATAAAACTGAGCTGAAATATGCGCACACATGGTTCGAGGCTGCCGTTAAAATTTGTGTAGCGTTTAGGTCAAGTTTAGATTTTACACAACTTTTTTGTGTGGACACACCGTTTATACATGAGGACCCTACACTCTAATGCGGCCAACTACAGCTAGCTCTGGATGTGTCCTTGGGATTGTTTTCTTGCAGGAAAACAAATCATTTCCCAAGGTGCAAATCTCTAGAAAACCGCTTCAGGTTTTCCTCCAGGATTTCTCTGCATTTTGCCAAATTCATTTTACCCTTGTCACACATGTGTGCCTTGTGGACAGCTTAAAATGCCCTGGTGGTGGGAATTCCTCACCAGTCCACAAGGTATCTAACGCTTCTTCTCTTCCTCCCTCTACAGACTGGATGACTGATAACCTCAGCATCCTTGTCTGAACTCCTGGAGCCACCTTTTCCTGCCTGGCTGGAAGAGACACAATATTTGATAGTCTAATCTGAGACTTGCATCCTTAGGGACTTTTTTGTTAAACAGCTGCATTTATTTTGTTGCCTTTACAATATACAGGGTTGTGTTGTCACCCTAAATCCTTATCTTTGTTTTGTCCTCTTTTACACCCTCTACACTCAAAAACTTTTCAGGGTCTGCTTTAGAGAATCATTTCCACAGCCTGATGTTGCCACCACCATGCTTAAAGATAAAGATGGTGTAGTTTAAGTAATGTGCAATATTTAGTTCACACAAAACATGGCAGTTAGTCTTGAGTTTGGTCTCAACCTTCTTCCAGCTGAATTCAGAGTTTTCTATGTGTTTTCTGGTAAGTTAACCAAGATATCATGTGTATTTCTTTAATAGTGGCTTTCTTCTAAAAAGCTGTGATTGGTGAAGCATTCAAAGTTATCATATGTGCAGTCTCTCCAGCTGTAGCATGTAACTCCTTCAGAGTTATCTTAGGTCTCTTACTGGCCTCCTTCAATACTCTTTTATTCTTTGCATGTTCCGTCAGTTTTTGTGGATGGCCTGCTTTAGGCAGATTTATAGGGCTGCCATATTCTTTCCCTTTCTTAATGACTGATTTAAGTAGACTCCAAGGGATATTCACAGACTTGAATATTTTTTGTATTCATCCCCTGACTTGTGCTTTAACATATAAGGTGCATTTAAACTTCAAGCAATTCAGACTCCTTGACTACAGACAGGTGATCTCCATTCTTCTAATTATGGGACTTCTAAAGCCAATTGGCCGCATCAGTGATGATTTAGGGGTATTGTGTCAAAGGGGGTGAATATTTATGTGATCAGTTATTTTGTGTTTTATATTTAGACAACTTTGCGGAGATCTGTGTTCACTTTGATATTTAAAGAGTCTTTATCTGTTGATCAGTGCCAAAAGGCCAAATTAAATTCACTGTGATTTGATATTGTTTAACAATAAAAAGTGAAACCTTCCAAGAGGTGAATACTTTCATAGGCAGTGCAGGTGTTGGTTTATAGTAACAGAAAATAATCAATGAAAACAAGCAAGAAAATGAATAACTGCATCTCTAATGAGGGCTATTTGAAAAAGCCTTCACATGCTCAGCATTGTTCTGATTAACAGTGTCTTTTAATGAGGCCATATTAGATTGCCTTTATTTCAGACAACTAGATATCAGTATTGACAAATATTAAATCCACATGCTAACAGAACACAGAAATTAACAACTTTTAAACAGATAAAAAAAAGAAATTAGCTAACAAAATCTTTTCCAATTTATAAAAGCAACAAAATAATATAGCCTAATGAAATTAATGTCTTGTCTTTTCATTTGCAATGATTCATCTCAGCTACTGTATACTTAATTTTAAACACTCTGACCATCAATCATTCAAGATTAATTTAAAAGCCACTGAAATTTATTCAGAAATTAATTTGTTCAAAGGTAAGACTGCTTAATTTGCAAAAATAAATGTTGTTTATAACTGAAAAGACCAAGTAACCTTATTTTTTTTGTTTTTTTTGAGGTTAAATTAAATCAAAACCACACCAAACATTTTAATGAATACCCGTTAACACAAAAATGAATACTTAAATATAGTATATGTCTTCTCTATTATGGATGTGAGAGTCACAGCCTGGGCAGCACGGTGGGTAGCGCTGCTGCCTCCTTGCAGTAAGGAGACCCGGGTTCGCTTCCCGGGTCCTCCCCATGTGGAGTTTGCATGTTCTCCCCGTGTCTGCGTGGGTTTCCTCCGGGTACTCCGGTTTCCTCCCACAGTCCAAAGACATGCAGGTTAGGTGCACTGCCGTTTCCAAATTGTCCCTAGTGTGTGCTTGGTGTGTGTGTGCCTGTGTGTGTGTGTGTGTGTGCCGCCCTGCGGTGGTCTGGCGCCCTGCCCGGGGTTTGTTTCCTGCCTTGTGCCCTGTGTTGGCCGGGATTGGCTCCAGCAGACCACGGTAACCCTGTAGTTAGGATATAGCGGGTTGGATAATGGATGGATGGATGGAGTCACAGCCTGTTCTAGCAGCATTGGGTATGAATCAAGAACCAAACTGATGTAAGGAGGCATTCCATCGCATGGTATCCAAACTTACTCTACATCACACCATTTGACTTAACACACTTGTCTTTGGGACACTGGAATAAAACCTGATTATCGTTTCCCTGAAAGTGCAGGTTTCCCCATCTGTGGAAAACATTCTGTATGGCCCCAGTGCCAAAGAAAGGGCATTCCTATGATCCCAAGAACTAGTTGCTCTTACTTCATACATCATGAAGACCTAGTCGTAAAACAGCTACAACACCTGATTTCAGAACATCTGCATCTTCTGCAGTTTACTTATTGGACACACATAGCTGTGGAGAATGGTTTCATCTATATGCACCACAGAGCCCACTCTCACTTGGACAAAGCTGGCACCACAGTCAGAGTAATGTTCTTTGACTTCCCCAGTGCTTTTAAACAATTCTGTCTCATTGACTGGGGAAAATGCTCAAGGCCTTGAATCTTGATGCCCCCACAATCTCCTGGATTGTGGACTACCTGAACAACAGACAGCAGTGAAGCTGAGAGTCTGTGCGTCAGAAATGGTGGTCTGTAATACTGGAGCACCTAAGGGAACTGTCTTGTCTCCCTTCCTGTTGACCCTCTACACAACAGATTTCCAGCATAATACCAGCATTTGCCACCTAAAAACATTTTCACATGACTCATCCATCATAGGTTGCATTAATAAAGGAGACGAGTCAGAGTACAGGAAGTTTGTAGGGGACTTTGTCTTGTGGTGCAGGGACAACAACCTGCTACACAACATCAGCAAGACAGTAGAGCTGTTGGTGGACTTCAGACATGCCAAGAAATTTCTGAGACCAATCATCTTTCAGGGGGAAGTGGTGTGGAGCTGCAAGTACCTGGGGGTTCACTAAAAGAACACATTATATTGGTCTGACAACACAGTGGCACTGTACAAGAAGGGCCAGAGCAAACTGTATTCGATAAGGATACTCCAGTCTTTTGATGTGTGCATCAAGCTAGAGAAAATGTTCAACCAGTCCATAGTAGCCAGTGTGTTCTTCTATGCTGTGGTCTCCTGGGGAAGCAACATGAGCTTCGAAAAAGCACAATACCTGAAGAGCCTGCTCTATCACAAGGTGAACCCTGGACACACTGGAAAGTTGTTTTGGAAAGAGGATAGTGGCAAAATTGGATGCCATCATGACAAATCCCATCTAAACCTTCCACGAGACGCTCATTTGGAGCACTTTTAGCCACAGGCTCATTCCACCACGGTGTGCTAAGAAGTGCCTCTGGGGGTCTTTTCTGCCCACTACTATTCATGCAACTCAATGCTTCCACCCAATGTACTTTTTAAGTTTTTTTATTTGCTTATTGATTGACCGATTCTCTGTATTATTTATCCTGTGAGTCTGTATCCTAATTTTTCATGTTTCTGCTGCTGAATGCATCTGAATTTCCCCATGGGATTAATAACATTTATCTTAGAGACACAGAGGAAGCACCACATTGACAATGATGGGGCAGAGATTCAAACACAGAACTCCAGAGCTACAAAGCAGCAGGGCTGACCATGTTGTCATCATACGCACGTCTAGTCCTGTAATGCCCCATGATGCTTGTCTACTGTGTGACCCTTGATATCATTTATTAGGTACTATATTTATTTACTACAATGTGCTTTTCAATATGAAAAACCTTGTCAAAAAAGAAAAAAAATGTAATTACATATTTGACACTTAAGTGCAAGGGTACTTAGATAATATGACATGATTGCTGCTAACTGCAGAAATTAGGCCGTCACCGTTACATTTAAGACCTGGAATTTATGTGAATTATGCACTCATAAATATCTCTTTAAAGCAGGAATGGATTAAATCGTGAAAGGTAAAAAGGCAGTACACACTGATCTTAAAACATGCTGCCCAAGCAGAAAAAAAGATTAAAAGCACGCCGGACTCTGACATATATTTTATCACCTGCTTCTTAGTGTTGTGGATATGATTTATTCAAAAAGAGTGTTTCATACTAAAAAAAGAAGCTACAACCATAAATCAGGGGTCAGGCACCTACAGCTCCTGAGTCCACCTTTAGTTCTTTTGTGTAAGTGATTGTGTCTTCTCAACTTTCCTGGGATTACAAGCGGCATGAGCATGAGCTGCAAAAGGGAACTGCATACACTGGGGACTTGGATACTGGAATTTACATTACGAAGGAAGAAAAAAGTGTGTGCCACTAGCAGAGAGATGTCTCTGCAGAATTCTTTTGTCACCGAGATTCATATGCAAGGGCAGGATATTCTTACTTGAGGAAATAAACTAGCTTTTCTCCTTATAAAACTCCATGACCTAAAGAGATTTCCATCATGTGTGCGCAGCTGAACCATAAAATAACATGCAGAGTGAAAGGAAAAGCCTTTCTTCTTGGGAATAGTCAACTGATTTATTACATTTTATTTGTGAGAGGGTTTTATGGCATTTTTTTTTCTCTTTTCTCTGAATGGAGCAGTGTCACTAACATGCAGAGTTAGCGTAGCAAACAGTTTTAAGACGTACTGCTACAGAGTGGCAATTTGATTATCCTTCATTTTTTGCTAACCCTGGCAACTATTTATATCCTTTTCTCCAATGCTGGCTCAGAGATATTCACAGAGGACTTACATTCTGTGCAAAGAGCTAAATGATCTGATGTGAAATATGTACAATAATTGGAGTTAGCAGAAATTTTTCAAACTCTAGAAGAGAAAAATCAGACACAGGACACTTTAATTTGAATGTGATATATATTTATCTTACTTGAAAATTTCAAGACACTTGTGTAAATTCCTTATATGTGTTTAAAAATAAATCTAGTTCTGTACTATCTTGCTTTTCTCCACCATGGCAAGGCATAGTCAATACAGGCTGTTATTAACACTGAGCTAATTTCAATATTCAGAGTTAAGAGCCTGTTGTAGGAGTGCTGACGATTGCTGGAAAATGAAACCTGCCAATTGATAGAATCATTAGGACAAACTAATGATGGTCTTCCTTCTCTCCTTTTCCCTATACAAGAAGTAGATGAAGAGAGTTTAATGTAGAAACATGTCAAAACTAGGTCATTAAACCATGCATACTGCCATCTTTTGTAGACGGCACAAGATGGCACACACACTTCCTATGACTTGCAATTGGCATCGCGACTATAAGTAGCATATTAGCAGCCATGAAAAATCCAAAACCTAAAAACAAATTGATGACACAGTGACATCACTTAAAACACTAAAAAATAATAACCATAAAATAGCTGAAAATAAATTCATAAATGAAAAAACAGGAAAAAACAAGAATGAGCAGTCAAACACTGTTTTCCATGAAAGACAGACAGACAGAAACAAACTGTACTTATAAAAGAATAATAGATTTCGGATGAGACATAAAACTGATATCCTGACTAAATCACCCACCAAGACCTTGTTCATTGCACCTCAACATCTCACCACCTAACAGGTAATGTATGGTGAACAAATTGTAGTATAAACAGCTGCCATTTCATCAATCAGACAGTCATTTTCCAACCTGTTATATCCAAACTACAGGGTCACAGGGGTCTGCTCGAGCCTATCCCAGCCAGCACAGCGTGCAAGGCAGGAACAAATCCCTGGGCAGGGTGCCAGCACACCGCAGGGCACACACACACACACACCAACACACCAAGCACAAACTAGGGACAATTTAGAATCACCAGAGCACCTAACCTGAATGTCTTTGGATTGTGGGAGGAAACTGGAGCACCCGGAGGAAATCCACGCAGACACGGGGAGAACCTGGGAAGCAAACCCGTATCCACTTACTGCAAGGCAGTGCCATTTCATCATCCTGGCAAATTCTGCACATTGGTGGTGGTTGACTTAGTTCCACACTGTCTAAGTAAAGCAGGTATTAAAAGGCACTATATAATTGTAATTAAGTAATTAATTAATTGTTAGATAGATAGATAGATAGATAGATAGATAGATAGATAGATAGATAGATAGATAGATAGATAGATAGATAGATAGATAGATAGATAGAACAATGGTGCAGAGATAGGGTTGCTGTCTTGCAACTGGGACTGTTGAGTTTGCATGTTCTTTTCATGCCTGTATGTATTGGCTTCAGTTTCCCCACACAGTCCAAAGATGTACCAATCAGGTGAACTGGCAATGTTAATCTGGCCCTAATATTGTATATGTGTGTGTGATATACTAGTGCCCTGTCCAAGGATTGTTCCTGCCTTGTGCCCTATAAGTGTTGAGATACGCTCTATTGCCCTGGATAAGGTGTTTAAGGAAATAGATGTATGGACATTTATAACTTGGCTTAATGGAGTCTTGTCATCAAATACATGTCCCATACTTCCAATTTCTGCCCTTCCTCTCATATACTACCTGTCCCCATTCATTAAACAAAATATTGTATTATCTTTAGGCACATTTATCACTCATTAATGAATGACTGATTGAGTTTGTTACATGCCAAAACACACACACACACACACACACACACACACACACACACAGTACATATGAAAAATACTTCTTTAGAATTTTTTCTGTAAAGAATATTAGTGTAGTCATCTCAGAGACAAGGAGAAAAGAAATTACAGAAGGAGTAACTTAGATCCTAATGAATACATGCCCAAAGGCGGTAATTTATTTATTTGGCAAATAGTTACTTTCATAAACCTGCACTTATTGTAACTTCTCATTAAACCTTACAGCATGTCTTATTGCATATTTAAAGGCTGGAATTTACTTCGGTTTATTTGTTTTTACCCACCAATTCCGATGAATGCTTATTGTCTTGAACTAAATAGGCAGTATGATTAATGAGTTGTTTTCTTGAGCAAAATAACAAGAGCCCATCGTACAGGTTCTGTTTTTTTGCCATTTCATTTTATTCATTCCATAATAATGGAGCTTTGTTCATTAAAGAACAGTTTAACATTAAAGAATCTGCAGGCTATCACAAACCAAGATAATGTCATGGTGTAAGATGCATTTACGGAATACTAAATCAGACTGATTCTGAATTCTCCCATTCTTTTAGCTTTAACATTAACTAAACTAAGTGAGTGGGTGGATGTTACCTCACAGCTCCAGGCACCTGGGTTTAGCACCCTGCTGGTCGGAGACCCCTGTATGCAGACTTTCTCTAGGTTACTAGTAAACTCCCACAGCTTAAAGATCCACAATTAGGTGAAAGAAATGACTGGGTGTGAATGTGTGCATGATGAACTCTTCCACATGCCCTAAGTTGCCAGTGCTGACTCTAACACCTACCAATATTGTAACTGATAATGTGAATTTAGAAAAAACATTAAGTAAATACTGGGAAGCAAAATTATTTTTATGTCCTTTCCACATTATTACAAGACTATTGTCATCAAATAGATAGATAGATAGATAGATAGATAGATAGATAGATAGATAGATAGATAGATAGATAGATAGATAGATAGATAGATAGATAGATAGATAGATAGATAGATAGATACATACTTGACTTTCATGATAGGTCACTGAAGGTCCTAAAAACAATGAAAAGTATTTATTAATATCAATGCTTCCGGTTCCCTTCAGGATAGTCATGTTAATAAATAGAACTGTCCTTTGTGTTTATTACTTCCCTTTGATGTATGAGAAGGGACTTTTTCAAGAATCCCCCAAGAAAGATATCAAGTCAAGGAGATCTCATATTGTTGGGCCACTGCACTTTCTAAGGCATTTCATATGTTCAACAGGGCCAATAAGGAAACAAAAGAGAAAGTATGTAGTGGTGGCCTACCGCAAACCCCATGACACTTATTCATAAAAGAATTTCAAGGAATTAAGGATTACACATATATGATTTTAAATTTAAAGTTATTTATATCTATCAGAATTAAAAATTCCAGTTTTGGGATGTTTTCTACCTTATCCACAATCTTGATAGTATTCAGAATTTGAAATGTAATATGATGGATGGATGAATGGATAACTTATTATAAATACTGTACATGTAGTACACACAAATTCTGAAAAAATGTTTGACAACCCTACTTTTTAGACTCATGCATAATGGCTCTTAAAATGAAATCTGATCAAAATCAAAGTCATAATAATTCTAGAAAAACCACGTACAAGAGTTTACATTATTGAAATTATTGTCTAAATATTCAATGTCAAGGATAGAAAAATTATGTAAAATCTTTTGAAAACAGCATAGTTAAAATGGTGGCAACTGGTGTCATATGTTTCAGAAATGTATAAGATTTTGCAAGGATGTCACGGTGTAAAGGGGAAAGCCAAGGAATCCAAGAACGGTCACTATTATAGGAACGGCTGACATGTTTAAATAAGCAACCTGAAACAAGACACATTTTTTCTGCCTCCCACTAACCTCACATATCTTCACATTGTAATCAATCCACATATAATGCATGCAGTGGTACAGGCTCAGAACATTACACAAAATTATAAATAAATAATACAATCTAATATTTTTTGAAAAAATTGAAAAAAGGAATTGATGAGCTTTAAAAAGAATAAAGTGCACTAAATACACATTAAAAACAATAAAAAATGTGAAACGGAAAACAAACCAAAGCTTGTCAGTTTTCACTCATTACCTCTTTAAACACCTTGGGCAGTTTCACATTCAGGCCTGCAAACTAAAAGGCGCCTGCTTGTTTTAACTAAACTTCCCAGAGTGCGAACTTAACAGACATTTGCCAGACATTGTGCATGTGACTGACACCTCAACAACATTTCAGAAATGAACAATATGTTACAAAATGACAATGACAAACAATCTATACGCAATACTGTATAACTACTAATAGAAATAAAAGACAATACCCTTCAGGGATGGTGCACGTGCACGGTTTTGATTCTTGAACGCTTGCAGTGTGGCAAGGCTTTGCGAACTGCATTTTGGGAAATTTAAAACGTTTGAAGTTACAATGTTTCTCCCAGTTTTTAAAGGTAATATATAAAAAAAGGCACTGGATGTGTATGTAAGTCTTAATGTTCATAGTAAACTTTCACTTTTTTATGTTATTATTATTTTGCAAAGTTAAAAAATACTGTTACATGAAAATAGTGCCCTTATCAAAGGCAACCAGAGGTGATCACCTTGTTGCCTCATTCCATGTGCCAGCCTTGCTTATTGGTAATACCTAACTAGATTTACATTACAAGAAAATATGAGACAGGTATAGTACAGACTGCACAGTTGAACTGAATAAGTTCCTATTTGATATACTGCTAGAACTTTTCTCTTTTCTTACTTAACTTACTTCTGCTCTTACTTTGCTATTTTCTGACATAAGACTTAGTTAATATTTCAGTTTACTCTTACCAGAGTCAGGAGCTTAACAGAGGTTGAGTCAAGAATAAAATACTACAAATAAATTTCCACACCTGCTGGTGCGCTCCACTCTTTATTTGTGCAGTAGAAATACTGAAGCCCCTCTCAGGCCTGAAAAATGTTGACATTGTTTATCCTCTACTCACTTATTTAGGACCGAGTTTCTTTGTTCTGATAGCTCTTTCACACCTGTGAAAAGTTTCTTCCATTATAAATACATTCACGTTCATAAAGTTAGGATTATGAAGACATATAATAAATAAATAAATGTTTTTTTTTCAAATAAGCCTGGAATGAATAAAGTTTTATAACATATTAATGTCCCATCAAATGCTAGTGGCTGACAAGAAAGGCCCCTAAAGAGCATACGAGGTTCAATAAGTGGAGGAATACATGCACTATGTATTTTATTATAGCTACATTTTTTTCTTTTAAGAATTGCTTAGCAAATGTTGCAGTTTACCACAATATAGTTCAGTACACCACCATTTATTTTAATATGAAGTTAAAAGTTGGTATGTTGTATTAAAAGATAATTAAATCATAACATTTACAGTACATTAGGAGTTTGGCTAAACAAAAGTCTTTACAATTAAACCTGCAGTCCAGAAATCCAACTTGGGGAGATACTATTGTGATTCAAGTGCATTTCAATCGCTTATTATGTTAACCATTCTAAAACCCCACATTCCTTTCCCCACGCATGTCCTTAATCATTAACTCAGCTGAAACAGCTCTGAAGTAAGCCGTATGAAGATAATTAGAACATTTTAAAACTTTGAGTCATACCAGATCAAATTTAAATTAAGGCAAATTACTCAGTAAGAAGGAAATGAGTGGATATTAAATCACAGGAAGCACTAGAGCTCGAAATGCTTCCATGAACAAGGTGAGGTTTTTTTTTCCATTTACATTTGCTTATCAAATAAAGAGAATGCTGACTACATGAAGAAAATTAGTGATACTATTTATGACAAAAACATTTGGTCTACAGCTTCTTTAAAGCTAAAAGTTCTGATGAAATTATCTCAATGCTAGGAGACCTACAAGAAAACTATTGAGCCAGCCTGGCAACATTCTACTATTTATCACACATCGACTCAAAAGTTTCAATATTAAAATAGTGTAAATATTAAACATTGAAATTTCACCGATCAATTTATCCATTAATTTCATTAACCCATTAAGTTGAATTCAGATTTTTAAATATTTCTACTGAATGCAATAGATAATCTTGTGATAACCGGCCTGGTTGGTAAAAGAGCTAAAGAAAAACTAATAGGGAAAGGAGAAATCAGGAGAAAACCTCTCAACAACACTGGGGGAGTTGGGACAGTTGAAGGCTGTCATTCTTGTGTGTGGCATGGATGCCTCAGAGCTGCTTTCACAGAGAGTACCAGCGAAACGGTACAAGAGAGACCCCAAAATAATGTCAAGAACTCAATCCCGGCTTCACTAGGTACAAAGAAGCCTCTCTAGAAGTTGCCTTGACAGTTAGGTCTGTTAAAAGGTTGCTCAAGTCTTGAGAATTGCAGCAGACACGCCTGAGACCACACCATACAGTGGGCGTATAGATTAAAAAAAAAAATCAAAAGTTAAATCAAAGATATTTGCTCACTATTGTAGCATACTTTCATTTGACCTTAAAAATGTGTGACCAAAACGTATTATTAAATTAAAGTCTGCATTGTGCACTTTAATCTTATCTGAATTGCATGATTTGTAATTTTAAACTGTGAAACAGGGAATTAAATCAAAGGAAAATCTGTCTTTGTCCCAAACATTATGGAGGGCACTGTATTTATGAATTAAAAAAAGTAAACTTGTTTTGCCCAGTGGTTTATGATGGGGCAAAAAAACATACATGAAACAAAAGCCTAAAACCTTACTTAACATGTTCACTTTGGAGTAAAAAATGTCTCTTTGAATGACAGATGTATTGGAAAAAAGCATACAAATTTGTTTTTGCAAAGTATTATTATTATTATTATTATTATTTTAATTCACAGTTTTTAAAGAAGGCTTACCATCCTCTACACTTCTTTCCTTATCTGACTGTACCACTGTTAAATCTGACTATGAAGATGAAGAAACATTTGGCTTACTGTTGACTCTAATTTGTGTAAGACAGAATACATTAAAGAGGGGCTGCATAGATTGAAAACAAGGAAAAAAAAACAACAATACATGATGAAAATGTATAGCTTGAAGATGCAATGAGATTCAGTACGTCTGATGATTGTTTGTGCATAAGCTACAAATGTAAAACAGCACCTAATGAGGACAAATGCCTTTGATGTACAGAGTGGGTCTTCCTGCTACAACTAGCAGAGGACATAAACATGTGCAGGAAAGAGACAACTTTGTGCTTCTAGGCTGCTGCTTGAGTTAATGATAGCAATGATTTCATGGAAAACATGGATTTCTATGGACACCATTCTATGAATAATGATGCCATGAAAGATGGAGGTACCTCATCTTGTTGACTCCCTATCTTACTCTTTCTCTCCCTCTAAGCATTCAGTCTCCAGCCTCTATACTGTATTATGTAACTAATTCTCTAAACATCTCCCCTTACTTTCAGCTTGGTTCAGAGACATCTCTCCTCCCTCTAATCCTCCTGCCTGGAAAGACATATTTCATAATGTAAAAACACTGTTCCTGTTATCCTAATTAACAACAAACCCAATTAAATTTCCTTCATAGACTTTATCCCACTCCTCCTGTTTTTTTACCTCTGGACTTTTGAATCTCGCTACTTCAGTTTATTCATCTGTTGATATTCCACTAGTACCTAAATATGTCAGACAAATAATAATAATAATAACAATTATAATAATAATGATAATATCAGCCTCTGGGTATATGTATAGCATGTTGTCACAGTCACGCCAAGTTTAGTGCCAGGAGGTACATTAGGCTTTTGCTCACACACAACGATGAAGGTGGCCAGAGGGGGAAAAAGGGAAATGGACAGAACAAGAAAGATGGGAGGTGGTAGGAAAGATGCTTCAATGTGACTTTAGGAAAGTCACTAAAGGAGGCACTCAGTCAGTATCAGACTTATTTTATTTATTAATCTTTTTGCACTTGGTGTAGTCACATCGCCTGGATATTTAGAATAGGGAGAATGGCATTTTTGATAGTTGTGTGCTCTCATTTAATAAACATTAATATATTTTTTGAAATCTCATTACATAATATAAAAAAATTGAAAACACTTTTTTCACATCGCCCAATATTTACTTATTATTAGTAATAGTTTCTTATTATTGTCTATTTAAAATTATAATCAGTTAAGAAGCCAGAGAGGATCCAACATGAACTAATAGGATGTTAAATGAGTTCATTTTAAAATATTCTGCACGAAAACAATGAAAATGCAAGCAACGTTTCCAGTACATTAACAAAATGATTTTTATTTTATAGTCTGGACTCATTTGCTTCATCTTATGATTGAAATTACTCACTGTCATGAAAATGTCTCCATTGTTATTTTTTTGAGGTAGCTCAGACTAATTGTGCTGAAAGTGATTTGATATCAATAATATGATTAATATTTTCACTGTCTAATGCATGCAGCATGAATATAATGAAATGATTTTTGCAACACATTAGTAAAATATCTTATATCTTAATTGTGAAGAAATTACATTTGTTAGTTTGTATTTCTTCATAAATGTGTCACTTGCTTTACCTTTAAATTTTCCCAAATTAACACTCTTTTGTATGTGTAGAAAATTTTGTATAGTAGTAATATATCTCAGTTTCCAGCTTAGTTTACCAAGATATCTCAATGTTGAGTTTTATGCCACTCAAAAACAGGTTTGGGGCTGAAAACTATTTTTAGAAGTAGGTACTTACAGTACATGAAGGTTACAGCATAATCTAAAATTATATTTATTTATTTTGAATTTTAAAACATGTTTTATGTATAAATTTACTGTATATGTAAAAAATAGAAAACAACATAACATAATGAAACATAGTTTTATCCAATTTAGAACCATGTGGGTCCAAAGCCACACTGAGCAGAATCAGGCTCAAGAGCAGAAACTAACCACTGCAGGGCTGACTTCTGCACACGTGCATACTGGGCCAGTTTAGTGCTGACAGCCTCATCTGGCCATGCTTGGGGTGTGGAATTTAAACCTGAGCACAGAGAAAACTTGAACTGATACAGAAAGAATGCATCAATTCTACAGAGCATCTTAGCTTGAGTGTCATGATTTAATGTTTTGGACTAATGTAAATTTATTTCCATACCTTTTATGGTTTAATCTCATTTGCGTTAAGAAATGTATTTTTTGTTTCATTGATAACATTATTGCAACATCATTTTATATTTTGGGTTATAGTTGCTGCCATTTTATGATTTGACCGAGCAGCAACGACTGTTTTTTTTGTAGATATGAATACTACGTGTGACAGACAGCAGTTGATGCCATCTGTGCATGACTAATTAGGAGTGACAATCAACATCATTCCTCATCCATATTTTTTCAGAACTATGGCTCAACTAAATATTGGTGATAATCTAGTTTTACAGGGAAAAGATCATAAGGCAGATAGGAATATTTTGCCATAATTTTTGACCTTCATTTATGTTACAGCCAGGATTTGTTCCCTGGCTTATGTTTATTTTCCATTTTATGGGTATTTCTATTGTTTCTGGAGTACTGTTTTCAATGTTATTGTGTTCTGTATGTAATTTTTGTTAATATTGCTATATTTATTAATTATTCAGTATTTTTTCAGTATTCAATTAAAATGCTTCAATATTTTCTTTGTTTTTTGCAGGAGGAGGCAAGTTCATCCTGACATCACTCCTGCTGGAACCACCCTCATATTCTGGTGGAAGAGACTGTCCAGGCAGTGACTAAAAATAATGGAGTTAGCATTGAGTAAGTACTGTTCAGATTTACAGTTTGTTGATTCTTTTGCTTTGTTTTTTAACTCTGTGACCAAAAGGGGGTACTCCAGAGCACAAACACAAATGCACACATGCAGTCAAAGATACAAATAAAGAGACTTTTAATATAAAACAGTACCTTTTATAAGTTCTTTCTTCAAAGTGCAAAATGATCACTCCAACAAACTCAATAATCTCCCTCCACACTCCACTAGGCAAGCACTGTCCTCTTCCTCCCAACTCTATTTAACTTGGATGAAGTCAAGCGGCTTCTTTTATGTTGGACCTGGGAGTACTTCCGGTGTCATAGTACTAAATGGTGGAAACACTTCCAGGTCAAGCAGACGCCCCACAAAACTGGGAGGTCTTTACCTGCAGCTCCTTCTGAGAGCGCCCAAGGATCCTGACAGGATTGTCCTTCAGGATTACGAAATCCATGGATCACTGTGGGTGTCAATGATGGGGCCATGTCAGAGGAGCACAACCATCTATTGTACTGGGGAAGGAGCTGCTTATGACAAACAATCTTCCCAGTCCATACTTTGATCTTCCACCCCAACTGGAATAATAATAAAGAACCACCCTCTCCAGGTGATACCTCCATATATACTGTGGTATTTATCCATTACGGCCTCCTCTTCACATTCAGGAGCCAGTACATCCCTTACGGCACTTACAAATCTGATTCTTCGGTTTGCAGAATGGCGTTGTTTGCCTAGGGCTTCCTTTTCAAGCATATACTTTTTAGCTGCATTCACATACAATGCAAGAAGCACCTGTTATGATAGCCATGTCCTTCTGTTTTTTGTCTGGCTGCATGAAACAACTTGCTCCTCCTAGAACAATTTCAATAATCTCAAACAGACTATGCTGTACAAAGTTTTGAAATTTCAAAACCTCCCTTTGAAAAGCACTGGCAAATTTGCAAACTCATCTGACTTAAAATGGAGAAACGTTCTTTGTAACATCAGCTATGAATTAGTTTAGTGTTTCAGTTTTACCATGGGAACTGGTTGCTTGAACTGATATACTGGTTGAATCCCATTATAACGAAAATCACAGGACCATAAAAGTACTTTGTTATAACGGAAATTTCCTTATAACAAATATGGGGAAAATACATGCAATATTATGAATTGGGCTGTCGGCAATTCAACATGTCTAATGGCAGCGGCGCAAGTACAGCTCCATAGCCACTCTGCTGTGTCTGATAAACAGTAAACCAAGGGCAAAGCAATTGGTTGTCCTCTGCAGGATCAGGATTACTGCATATTGTGCTTGTTGCACGTTTGACATTTAACACACTGCTTTGAACTGCTCTTCCTCACAATCCCTGATCTGTATTCCCCAGACCGCACCTACCACAGCAGTGATTCTGAGTCACTGGTGTTCTTCTAATCTGAAGATGGGAGCAAAAGCAGGACTATTCTAACAGCTCCTATTCAAAATGAAGTCTTGAGACTGTACCTGCCTTCTCTATACAGTAATGAAGTACCTGTGTTTTTCTTGAAAACCTGGACTTATCTTCCTGTCTCTTGTGCAACTCTGTTACCCAAGCTTGACAATACCTATATAAATAACAGTGCTTTTAAAACTGAAAAAAATATTTTATTTGAAAATGAGATGTTAGATGTAACTTTTGTTTAATAGAAATATAGGTATGAAAATACAGAAGAAAAACTAAACGTTAGATGTAACATTTTATAGAAATACAGGAATGAAAATAAACAATGAAAACGAAACGTTAGATGTAACTTTTTTATGTAGAAATACAGGTATGAAAATACAGAATGAGAATGAGCTGTTAGATGCAACTTTTTTTAAAAAAAGAAATGCAGGTACGAACACAGAATCAAAACAAGATGTTAGATGTAATTTTTTTAAATAGTAATACAGGTATGAATACAGGATAAAAATGAGATGTTAGGCATATTTTTGTATAGAAATACAGGC
Source organism: Polypterus senegalus (assembly GCF_016835505.1). Classification (NCBI taxonomy): domain Eukaryota; kingdom Metazoa; phylum Chordata; class Cladistia; order Polypteriformes; family Polypteridae; genus Polypterus; species Polypterus senegalus. Next base: position 147,054,365 of record NC_053159.1, on the reverse strand, counting down.
ATGAATACATAATGAAAACAAGACATTATATGTAACTTTTTTTTAATTGAAATGCAGAATCAAAATGAGTCGTTAGATGAAGATGAAGATGCAATTCCCAAATATTTTTTAGCAACATCATTTTTCTTCATTCTAAAGTCAACTTTTTCCAGGATTGTTTATTTTTCTTTCAGCATAAACTGACATTGTTCTCACTTTTTTCTCTCTTGTCAAAGAAGACTTTGAGAAGAGCTATGAAACTCGAATAGTATGGTATCTGCAAACAACTACCCACGCAGATGCTCAGTGCAGCACTGACTCAGAATTCAGCTATGTGTATGATATTGTGCCTACACACTGGTCAAGCCTGCCCAAGACCAGAAATTTCGCAACAGACTATCTCTCTCTTTGAAACAACCTGTTGCAGAGTTCCCAAGACTAGGCGTAGAAAGTGTTGGGACGGCATTAAGTATTTTTTGCATCTCATTATTATCATTGGTAGCCATTTTTGGTCAAAAAATGTTTGTTATACTGAAATTAACATTTCGTTAAAATGAGATTCGTTTAACATGATGTTCTATGAACGTTTGTCCTCGCCCATAAAAAGTATTCTTTATTCTAAAAATTTTGTTACTGAGGTATTTGCTATAACAGGATTTAACCTGTATTTTGTATGTATACTTCTTTGGCTCATCTCACAGCCACACGGATGCCCAATGCACTATTAATATTAGCTTGAGATTATTATTGCAAAGAACCAGTGTTCTTTACAGTGAAACTACAGTTAATGGAATGGAACTACAGTTAATCTGTGAGCAGAAGATCAGAGCCCATGGACATTTAACAAAACCATGCTGGCCACTAATAGAAATTAGACGTCAGGAATACGTTACGGTTTTTCCGTGCCCAAAGGACCACTTTTACTTCCATGTGTGTTCAGACTGGAATTAAAATCTTTAATTGTCATCTTTAATATTCCTGTTACACAATAAAACAGTTTCTTTCTAAGTTTTTACATATTTATATAATTTTACAAACTAGATGTGGAACTTATTTCAGTTGCTTTTCCTTTAATATGGTAATATTGATAGGAATGTTTTGTTAGTTTTGGTATTTTATTATTAATATGCATCCATCCATCCATTTTCCAACCCGCTGAATCCGAACACAGGGTCATGGGGGTCTGCCGGAGCCAATCCCAGCCAACACAGGGCACGAGGCAGGAACCAGTTCTGGGCAGGGTGCCAACCTACCGCAGGACACTTTTTTTTACTAATAGTTATTTTTCATTTGCTTTTTATGGGTACTTTCACTTTCAAAAGTGCTATGCTTAAAAAAAATTGAACAACAATCAAATACCATTAAAAAGCAAATTTAGTGTAGTCTAATAACACATGCAATTGCACTCTATTATCATTATTAATTTTTAATATGACTCACTGTCATGAAACTATTTAATAATAAAAAAATGAAAGGCTTTAACTTGTTTGGGATTATTTAGTACTTTTCTTGTTTTTGACATTTTATGGGCTTTTGTTTCTGATCATATAAATACACTCTTCAATTAAAAAGATTCTTCATTGGCCTGGATGTTTCAAGCCAGCACTTTCTATGGTTAATCCTCTTTCATAAAGGGTATTTTTGAGTATTTTAATTATTAAATGTATTTTCAGGTTTTGAGGTTTGGAACCCTAGGGTGAGGCTTATTTTGGGAGCACAATCAATGAGAACCTTAGCAACCTTTTTGTCATCTTGTGATGCTGATTCATACAACCTAAGAATAAAAACATAAAAAAATGTTGTTTTACAAATTACATTTCCTTGAATTCCTGTTTAAGAATATTACCTATTTACCTGGCTACTCTTTTGTCTGGCCCTTTTCAGTACCTTCATTTCCAGGTCTATTATGTTTTTTTACTGGTGTTCAGAATCATCATTATTTAAATCATATCCGGTTATAAATTAAAAAAAAACTTGAAAATATAGATTAGATATAATAAAACTTTCTTGTATTCTAAATTTAAAATTGGAATAACTTTTGTTTAATTTTAGGATTAAAACCTCCCACAAAACATTTGTCTTCCCTGAATTCCTAAGAGATCTTTCATACAGTATATACAGTACTGTATAATACATATGCATATAATATAGTGTCAGGGATGCCAGGGGTGACGACCCGGTCGGGACGCCCTGAAGGACTGGAAGAGGGTCTACGCTCGCCCTGGATCACGTGGGGGCCGCCACCCTGGTTGCTTTGGGGGCCACGGGTAGAGGGCTTGGAAGCCCAACCCTGTAGGGGCCCGTGGTCACTGCCAGGGGGCGCCCCAATGCCTTGGGAACCCTGGACCTCAGCACTTCCGCCACACCAGAAAGTGCTGGGGGGAAGAGGAGCAGGGACACCCGGAGAGCTTCCGGGAGAACAGCCGGCACTTCCGCCACACTGGGGCGTGTCAGCGGGAGATTGCCGGGAGCACCTGGAGCACATCCGGGTGCGGATAAAAGGGGCCGCCTCCCTTCATTCAAGACTGGAGTCGGGTGGAAGCAGGACAAGGCAGAAGGAGCGAGAGCGGAGGCGGCCCGAAGAAAGGCAAGGTGTGAGAGAGGCCTGGACTTTGGGAGACTTGAAGGGGTTGTGTGCACTGACTCTTGTAATTAGTATTTAAATAAATGTGCGGTGGTGGATTACAACATGTCTGCCTGTCTGTGTCCGGGGCTCATTCACAATAGTTATATATTATGCCTTATGGAAATAACTATTTTAATATAATTTCATTGGTAACAACTGGAAATAAGAAACATTTTTTTCGATTGATGGTAGACCATGAGCTTAAAATTATACAAGGCTAACATACTGTATTATTTATTACTCACATATACATAATAAAAGGCATTACATGACGTCATTGTAAATGTTGCATTCTCATGTTCTATAGGGCTCTTCTTTTCTGATCTACATGCAGTGCCATTTTTACTGTAAGAAGAAAAAGCTTTTAAGCATTTACACAAGATCAAATCATATTCATCCCAAAAATGTATCAGTGCCAAATTATGCATATACTGTACCGCCATTGCGCAAATCTCCATTATATAAGCTGTGGTCCTTGGCCGGCATTGTATCACGGCCAATACCCCCAGGCCGCCAAAGGGAGCCCTCCCAGCGACATGAAAAGTCTTCAAATTCCAGCAGAGCCTCATGGACATTGTAGTATTTATGGACAGCCCTGCTGGATACCGTGGGGGCCACCAGGAGCCGCTCTAGGGAGGCTTGGGGAGCCTTATTCGCCCTATAACCCGGAAGTTCGTCAGAGGAAGAGCGACGGGCTTCCGGGGTGAAGAAAAGAACAGGGAATATAAAAGGACTGTGGGAGCTCCCAGACGGCAAGCTGAGCTGGGTGGTAGGAGGGAAACGCGTCTGGGAGTCGGAAGATTGGTTTATTGTGTTTGTGATTGATTTATGAGTAGTGTACAGTGGAGGGTTCTTGGTGCACTTAATTATTATTATAAAAATAATTATTGTAGCACTTTTACCTGGTGTTTGGCATGGTACCTGAGGGTTCAAGGGAGCGATAGCGTCCCCTACTAGTACAAAGCATATCTACAGTATAATTTCCACATCTAAAATTATCATTCTTTACTTCAGATTAATATCTGAAATCTCTTTTATAACTTCACATGACAGCTTGCTTTGCTGTTTAATGCTGAGTTTAATTAACTTGTCAAGAGACCTTGCCAGTCATTCTTATCGGTGTAATGCATTTAAAGTAAGTTTAGCCAGGCTCATTAGCACCAATTATGGTTGATGTTTATCTGTTGTTTCTATTTACATTTTTTATAACACAAGGTATGATGTTAATTCTTTTGTGTATATCATCAGAGGGCTAAGCATAAAGCTCAACTTACTTTACTACATTTGGACCTCTGCCCAAAGGGCAAACACCAGGCCTTGCCATCACTGGTCTCCCTAAGCACCATTCCAAACAAATTATTGCTTTTTCCAGCAGTAATTCACAGAGCAACAATGTGAGTATTTCTCATCTGGACACCTTCCTTCCTCGATATTTTATTGAATTAGGCCCACAACATCTCTGTCAGACTCAACAATATACTTTGGCATCCCAGACAACCTCACCTCCATACCCGCTGTTGATGCCTTCTGCATCATAGCAGCTATCCTCAGTAATTAATGATGTAACTAACCTTACTGGTACATTTAATACATGGCACACAGGTCATGTATAGTTTGCCAAAAAAAAGTGTCTAGTAACACACCTTTTCCCTGGTAAGAAATGCTGTTTTTGTACCATCAATGCACATTCAGTGCCACCAAAACATTTTACAAATACCAACCATACAGATACACAACTACACAACATTATTGGCAATGTAACCCCTCTAGATAACCTGTCCTCTTCTAATCCATACCCACTGATCTCTTTTAGCATTTTCCTTAATAAGCGGCCATACATGCCAAATTCTAAAAGACACATATTTGTCGATTTGGCAACAAGCCCTCTGTCTCATACTTCAATAGTTCTCACATGAGCTTGCCACCTGCATTCTTGTGCCTCAGCAGCCAAATCTGCATATTTCAGCATTTTCCTCTCATATGCTTCCACATCTTCAAAATGGACCGTTAAGTCAATAAAATAAACTATCTGCTCTGCCACTGAAAATAATAACATATCAGGATGCAGTTTTGTTACTGCAATTATACATGGAACTAGCAGGGTTTTTTTTTTACCAATGTCTACAATTAACGTTCAATCCTAGGCACCTTACTACTTACCGCTACTAACATTTGTCTGAGCTCTGTCACTTTTCCCTAAACCTCTTTACTGTTGCCAGGTAGCTCATTCATCTCCATGTGCTTATCTTCCACCACCTGAGAATTGGGTTATGATACTAGATGTAGCCTCTATTGACAAATTTTGCAATGAACATAAAATAAAACCGTAATGAATTTGTATAATTCCCCACAGCCCTGTGTCTGTATGGGTTTATCTTCCTTTCTTTTTTCCTTCCATATTCCAAAAAGTCCTGTTATTTGACATTTCTGAACTTTTCCAGTGGAGCTACGTATGTGAGACCACTCATGATGGTTGCTTTTGCTTTACATGTAATACTTCTAATGTTGTCTTATGGCTCACCAGCACTCTGTATTTGTTTAAGTAACTTCAGAACTGAATGAATTAACTTATTGGCTATGTCAGGTTACCTGATAAGATATATTTTGATAAAAGAAAATAATGTAACTAAAGAAAATTTACATACTATTGTTAAGAGGTAAATATTAATAGACACACACGTTGCAAAGAATATACTAACTAGAAAAAGTAATGAAAAAATAAGCATATTGTTATTTACACAAAAAGCACTGCTAGACTCAAACAGGAGACTAAGTAGTGTCCTGAGTCTTACACTGACATCATTACTGTAGCTGCTTCCAGCCATGGAAATGGAAACATCTGGTTAATGGAGGAAAACAAAAGGATCGGTTCGGTTACTGTAAATGCAGTAGACTACCAAGGCCACCATAAAAGATTTGTGTTCAAGATACAGTTTTAGTTATATTTGCATTGTGTATAAAAGATAACATTTCAATCAAGACTTTTTCTTAATGGAATCACTATCTAAATGTTGTTTGTGTCGCATATACTGCATGTCAGGGTACAAACTGCAGCCTCCCACTGTAAAATCTTCAGGAAATAAAATGAAACCTGGAAAAAAATCTCATGCAGATACATGGAAAATGTACACTCAACATAGATAGTGTTCAGGCTATGGTTTGGGATCAACACTGTGTAAAAAAGAACCAGATTTCCACCATATGACCATTACTTTAAATTATTATGAGTCCAACAAGCAAAAGAGCTGGACACTATGGATTAAGCAGATTTAAAAATGTTTTTAGGTACTGCATACTGAACACGCCCAGATGTGTTTGGGTTTTCTACATACTTCCTGATCATTAAATTGGAATAACTATCATTAAAATAAGAAGTCATGTTTAATATCACGTCTGAACCTCTAGCCCTTTTTATGTTATGGCTTCTCTTCGATTGTTTGCCCTGACTGCCTATTTGAGTTTCCCTTCATTCATAATACAGTTGTGGAGGAACATGAGATGGCCCTGCCCTGCTGTGGCAGCACCACATTTTACTTACAGTATCTATACATAAAGCATCTACCTGTATATACTTTTACAATGAACATTAGATAGGGCACACATATATTACAGACTAAGGCACCATTCATTCATTTTTCAAAACCTAACCCAACAGCAACACATGCATGATAGGTACAGACCCTAGATTAAATGCTAAACCCTAGCATATGTCCCTGGTATAAAGATGAACGTCACCAGATGTTTACGATCTGACTGTTGTTCCATATTCTGAAAGTATATTTAGGATTCTGTGTCTCATAAATATCTTCATGTTTTAGAAGTTATTTTCCTCCATCCATTTTTGAACTTACTTAATTGAATTTGTGTTTGCAAGGAGCTGCAGCATACTCAGTGAACCAAACAACTCCGAACAAAGTGCCAGGCCATTGCAGAGCACATTCATGCACACACGCTCACACTCTTTCACAGTAAGAGTTTGTGTGTGATCTAATTTGAAGTTAGAAATTAGGCTAATATACAAAGCTTTGAGATGTGCAATGACAATCAGTGAAAAAAAAAGCAAGAGAACATTGGAGAACATGCAAACTCCTCAGAGATACTGCCTAGGCCAAATTTACATTCAATTTATTAAAAATATCCCATTGTGCCTCCTATATACAGTATATTATATATATATATATATATATATATATATATATATATATATATATATATATATATATATATAAAAAGTATTGTACTTGTAGATTCACATATCCATGCGAAGGGGGCACTGAAGCATGGTGGAAACAGAAGATCAGAATTTGTTCTTCTTGACAAAGTGCTATAGGCTCATTTAATCATTCAGTCATACGCTTATTCAAGTTTACCACTCACACATGAAAGATGCTGTTGTGTTGAGCACCAGACAGTGTAATTGGAAAAAATGAAAGTTACAAATGTTTGCTAATGTGAAACTCAGTCACTAGAGGCTTGTCATAAACAGTACGAGTACAAGTAAAATAAAAGGGTAAATCATACAGAATTGTAAATTCACCCAAAACAGAACTACGCAGCTCTTGAAAAATGAAGTGACTAATCACACAAATGACTGCATTTTTGCCTGTATTTACCTGTCACATTATTATCGAATGTAATTGAGCAGTCATCCATCTATTCTTTGCTCATTATCACACACCTTTGCAAGTCTCTTAACAGTCACTTATGCTGGCTTACATGTCATATTTCCATTGTTATGGAAAAGAAGAAAATCTTTTTCAATTGAATTTGTTAGGAAACATCCCCTGAAGCTTAAACCAGTGAGACACTGCTGGCAAGACTGTCAGAAAAAAACCTTGATATTGTGAAAGAAATACAACGTGATTGTAGAAAAGATTCTTTGAATCAGTTTCTTTACAACAAAAAAGACAGAAGGCAGTTCATTAATTTTTACTTTTTGCTGAAAAGATCACCGTAATGTAGTGTACAATATTTACTGAAACTTCACGGAACCTGCACTCAGGTTTGATTCAGGGCTAATATACATATTGTGGGAAGTCTGCATGTTCTCCCATATTCTAGTGCACTTACATCTGGGTCACCAGTTTTTGCTATAGCGTTCACTGGCGGCTCTCAATTAAGCAGGTACAGATTTGTGTATGCAAATGTCACAAAATGGATTGCATCCTGCAGTACTACGATTCAGAAAATGAATGTTTTTTCATTCGATGACGTTTGGTTCTAATTTGCAATCAAAATATTTCTATCTAAATAAAAATGTGATTTTATCATATAGTGGCAGGCGGCCGGGTCCCATAACCGGCCGGGATGCCCCTTTAACCCTGGATCTGGGGGAACAGCCATGGGCTTCACCCTACGTTCCCCGGAACACTTGGTGGCAGCCCCCCTGAGTTGCATCGGGGCCACAATGGTGGAACACTGGAGCTCATCCCTGTTGGGCTCCATGGCCTCCGCCCGGAGGAGCAGCCTGGCTTAACGAGCCCATGTGGGCTGGACTGCAGCCACACCTGGAAGTGCAGCCTGCAGTAGGTCAATGAGCACCTGGAGCACTTCCGGGGCTGCTATAAAAGGAGCCTGCAGCCACTACTTGAGGAGCCAGAGTCGGGAGGAGGGAGACGAAGCTTGACGGAGAGTAGTGGTGGAGAAAGAAGAAGAGGAAGTATTTGGTGTTGTGTTTTTGTTTGTGGGACTGTGTTGTGCCTGTGGGGACGGGGAAAGTGTTTCCCACAGGTGAAGAAATTGCAACATGCAATTGCAACATGTATTTGTTTTATGAGTGTGCCTCCCGCATCTGTCTGTGTCGGGTCAGGCACAAATATAGCACCTTTCTGTTACACATATGCATAAGTATCCCTTTGGCTTAAGTTCAGATGATTAAAATATCTTAAATACACTAGTGTAAAGTGCAAAAAGTATTAATCACACCTCTGAATTGAGATTCAGGTTGGAGAATCATCGAAGTGTGTTAACAACATAATCACACACAGAAGATAAGACATAGTTTATTTCATATATACAGTACAGTGACATGTCTTACAGAATACTCACATTAATTATGGGTGTAACCTCTCTGTGAAGCAACATAAACTTCGACTGTGGCATTCAAACAAACATGAATCACAAATGTTCTATGGAATATCAGTATGGTCCAAACCATTTTGCGCTGGAGGCACGTCTAGTCAAGGTTTCATTGGCATCAGTATGTTTTATACTATGTACATAAATATACACATACACAGATGTATATCATATCATATACAGTACACACACACATAAATATATGAGGGATGTTCAAAAAATTATATATATATATATATATATACTGTATATATCTGTTATAATAAAAAAATCTTGGGTCGAGACGTGATCTTCTTGGAAAGACTAGACTTTACAACCTTTGGAAGCAAGACCCATGAGACGGTGACTTTTGCACGTCACACCCTACTTACAAACAATTTAAAACAATATCTCGGACATCTAACCTCTCAGTTGTTGGAATGCTTTTGGCAGACACACTTCATGAGCTCCCTGCTCTTAAAAATGTTATACGTTCTAGATGGCACGTCAGCAAGTAAACGAAGAAGAAAGAGCAGCGCGTCAAAAAGAGACACAAAAGCATTGGAGAGAAAAGAAGGCAAAAAAGAATGCACAAAAGAACAATAATAGCTTGTGCATGTTATGAATGTAGGAGAGTGTGTGCATATGTGTGTGCTCTTTGATGGACTGACCCACTATCCAGTGTTCGTTTCTGCCTTACACGCCATGCTGTGAGCTGGGTTGACAGGTCCTGCAAATATTTCCTATCCAGTTACCATGCCCAATGGTACTGTGGGCCAACCCAAATAATTGAAATTGTTAACGCCTGAGGGTGAGCCCCCCTTGGAGCTGATGAAGTACAGAGGGGTGCGCCCAGTTGGAGTATTGCTGCCATTGAGGGCAGAAAAGGAATTTGGGTGTTTCGGTGGCTGCACAGGCATTTTCAAAATAGCACACCGCCAAAACAATATTTTTCCCTGCACAACACCTTCAAAAATAGCCCAATTTGGTGTAAAAACTGTACATCCGACAACCCTGCTTGTGGAGACTGACTTCAGGAATCCACAATTCTAAACTGGATTAAGCGGATTTGAGTAAGGCTGAGTTATCTTATATACAAATATGGCCCCCTCATGGTTACAGCTGCTTTCTGATGCGAGCTTATAATTATAGCCTACACCTGCATTCCACTTTTCAACTTCCCTTAATTATTTTTCTTTTTCCTAAATTCCTTCTATCCATGCATTTTTTTCTATTTATTAATTTTGGCACAGATTTGTTTTATATTTTAGTTTGTTTTATGTTTTAGTTAAATGCATGAGTAGGCATTATTTCTCTTTAAACATTGGTTTTGCTAAGAAAGTAGTTATTTTTCCTGACCGGATGCAAACACATATGACAAGTCATCCACACCTATGTAATCCTTCAGTCCCCTGTGATCATATAGGTCATAAAAATGTTTTTTTTTTCTGCAACAGGGAATAAAAGAGGATAAAAACTGGAAGAGACTTTCAGAATGTGTGGAGCAACGTTTCAGCCATTGATTATTTGCTTCCCCTTTAAACACATCTGCATTAAAGGCACAAGACTCTGAAATAAGATTGTCCAAATGGTCCAAAGCTGTCCCAAAATGTCACTATCTGGTGGCTTCGGCTGCCACCGTGACTTGTAGCTATACACCCACTGACAGGCATCAATGAGAATGACTTAAAAGTCATAGTGGATTCACCACTGTCCAGAGCCTGGAAGTTTATAGCACCAATGAAAAAACTCAAATGATACAGAGCTATCCAGCATGCAATGCCAAGCAAATGTCAAGGAGCATAAGCCCTTGAAGGTCTGGATATAGTTTTGTACTTCATGTTCGCCAGCTAGAGAAAGTCAAGAGATGAGTTCCTAGACAGATTCCCGGAATGATCGGTGTTGTGATGGGAAATTCTGCATACAAGTTGATACATATTTTGTATGTCTTTATTTGTAACTTAGACAAAGTAATGTAATATTAGTGTTATATCATTGATAAGAACTGCAATGGTTTAAGAACCCCTTCCCTCTTTTAGGAAATTTTATGACAGGGATGGGGGAAGTGCCTCAAACAAGTTTGGCAAAATTTTCTCTGTTGAAGTCTCTCAGTCAACCCCCACAGGAAAGCCAGGCTGCCTAACTGCCAAGCTTTACCTTAACATATGGTTTTTGGAGCAGGTGTGAAGTTATTCTTTCCCCTCATTGGTCTGAAGTATGGCTGTTTGGAACTGGCTTGTATCTGAAACCTTTAAGTTTCCATGATGTCCTATTGGCTCTAGGGGTTGGACAGGAAACCTATAAATTTGCTTGCTTTATTTCACCATCTCTCTTTTATCAAACTGATGAAAGACCATCTCACACCATGAACTGAAAAGGACAACACAATGAAGAGCACAGCTCGGCAGCCATATTGAAACAGGAGTCTCATTGAAAAGAGACTGAAGTAGCTAGGTTGGGCTGAATGGTCTGTTGTTTAAAAAAAATATTACGTTCTTATGGTAGGCCACTTAAATTAACAATTTGAAAAAAAGTATATCCATTATGTTTCTGACTCCCATGCTTATATCCAAATTGTCCCTTTGAACAGCACTTCTAAATAAATTGCTCTTAGGGTCTTCATTGTTTGCTGCAGGCTCCATTGTGGCCACATGTCTTTTGTACAGCTTTTAGTTGATCAGTTCTGCTTTTGCATTTAGGCTTCTTTCTTGTGTTTTTTTTTTTTATCTGGTACCTTATTTGCAACAAAAACAAACACACTGGGCAGTGAGAACTGAACAGTGTGGTGCATCGCTTAGGTGTGTTCTTTGACTGTTTTTACTGATTTGAAAGATAGAGCATCTTAAGTTTTTTTTTTTGTCTTCACATTTTTGTTTATTAAATTTTTTTTGTACCAGTAAGTCATATTCATATGATACTCTATACACAGTTACATTAATTAGCAGATTCATTAAATAAATGCTTCTTAACAACATTTGTTATGGCTCAATAGTTTTCATAGACAACAGAGTCCAATTGAGGTGATGCAATAATGGCATGAGTTGATGTGCTTCTGCTAGATGTGGAGGGTCTGTCACTACTGTTGTTCAAATTTCTTAAACACAAATTTTTAAACAAGTACCCAATGCACAGTTAAAATTTCTGTTCAAGTCTCAAGGTAAAATTGTGGACTGCTTCAGACCAGATTTTAAAGCAGGTCTGGAAATTTGCTGATAAATTGCAGTGTCAGAGAAATACTGAATTATTATGTAATTTTGTTTAATGTAAAAACATGTTTTTTAATAACAAAAGGGATCACAAAAAATAAAAACCACAATAACCACCTCCATGCATATTTAGTGTAGTCAATAGAATCTCCTCCTTCTCAATTAAAGCAACAATACCAAGACACTCTGTCACCGAATAAATACCAACATATCAACAATAAAGTTAAATTACCAAAAGAAACTAAACTGTACATGTATAATGACCAAATACTAGTGTAAATCATAATTAATATTACTTTAAGAAAGGGCAAAAGCAACTGAAATATTTTTCCTTCAAGCTATTTACAGTATATTAGTTAAATCCCACTCCTTATGTATGCACAACAACTGCAGTTCCCTTTCTAAACGTGCCTTATTTTCATATTAATAAGGGGAGCTGAACCTTTCCTGTGTAATTAATTAGAGTAAACACCTTTTAGCTACAGTCACATAATGTTCATTCTTTACAATAATAATGTACAGGTAAAGTACCATGATATTGTTTTTATTGTAAATACTGAGAACAGTCATCACTCCGTTAACAACATCTAGACTAATGATGTCCTGACCAACAATGCTACACTTTAACAACGATTGCTTCCATAGAGATGCAGTAAATGAAACTGAACAGAGTTGAAGTGCTGTTGTAAGTGGTTGTATTAACAGCATTATTATTGTTATTAATGTATTATTATTACTGTGTTTCAATTATTACTATTAATTGATGTGATGTATGTATTATGCTAATGTTAGGCTAAGTTACTTGAGGTTAGATTATCCTTAGAGTAGGTTACGTCAGGTCAGGTGTATACAGTGAAAATGACACAAAAGCACATCTTTATATGCTCTCATATGTGAAATGCAGTGATGCAGACACAGCAATTTGTATCCAAAGTTAGTGTGGTGAACTTAATGATGAAGTCAACTAACAATGAATTGGTCGGAACCATATAACATCATTAAATGAGACATGACTGTATATATTTATTCACTCAATGCTTATAGAGTGACCCTTTCATAATTCATTTCCTCTTGCATTTGTTTCTAGATAAGAGACTTTTTCAATTCCCTTTTTCTTCCATTCACTTCCAGATAACAATAGAACTGCCACACATTTTTTTAGTACAATGACCACCAAGGCTATGGCCACATGGGGTCTGAATCCTTTTCTTCTCACTAATGGCCCATCAGCTCAGTATCCTCAAA